>NW_017671056.1:147209-147334 GCF_001879085.1 Nicotiana attenuata | reverse complement strand
TATATATATATACCTATGGGTTTCGGGCTCGATATTTTGAGGATCAGTGGCACCAAACTATCATTAATAATTATGTGTTTTTTTTTTATAAATTTAAATTTATATTTTTTAATAACTTAATTGTA
>NW_017671056.1:22709-147195 GCF_001879085.1 Nicotiana attenuata | reverse complement strand
TATATATATATATATATATATATATATATATATATATATATATATATATATATATATATACCTATGGGTTTCGGGCTCGATATTTTGAGGCCATGTGGCACCAAACTATCATTAATAATTATGTGCTTTTTTATAATTTAAATTCATATTTTTTAATAACTTAATTGTACAAATTACTACAATTATTAACTTAATTGTACAAAGTTTGCATTTTCAACTACCAGTATAAGATACTTAAACAAACGGAACTCTAAGCTAAAATACTACACATTACTACGCTACAAGGCTCTAAATTTTACTACGCTAAAAGGGTTTACGTTTTACTACGCTAAAAAGGTCTAGATTTTACTACGCTAAAAAATAATCTAAACTAAATATAAACAACAAATAAATTTAATTGCAAATAAAACACAAAACGACATGAAAACACATATATATAAATGAGGATATTAACAGACAAATCTAATTGACAAATTTATATTTTTTTATAAAATAATAAAATTAAATCCGGATAAATTTAACATGCTAGTTTCGAAAAAAAAACACAAACCGAAATAGAACACATACAAATGAAGTAATATGCATTATTATAAAAGTTTCAACTTAAAATAAATCAAAATACCTCGATTTAGATTTTCAGAAAGTAAATAGATCGAAATTTTGACTCCAGAAGTGTGAATCAACAATAACACGAAGCTTTACTCGTAAGTGGGACCTACGTTCTTCTACTTTTATGTGCCGGGGGACCCGCAAAATTTTTATTTTTAGAAAGGTGGGCAGCGGGTATGGGGGGGACCAAGTTTGGGAGTAAAATAATGGAGGATGAAACCAGTGGGCACGATGAAGAAGAAGACGGTTCAATTTTAATAAGGGGTATAGCGCCAGGTATTATGGCGTTATACCTGCGCTGTGTCAGCTTTTTATGTATAACGCCACAATTACTGGCGCTATACATTAACGGTGCAGTTACCGGTAATATATAGCGCCAGCAATTGTGGCGTTATATATAGAAATGTCACTTATTTTTTTTTAACACCTATTTGTGTAGTTTGAGTCAAAAGGAACCACATTTTGGTTTCGGATCCCTCTTAGTTCACCCTTCATTATTATTAAATAATTCTATAGCCAAACCGGTCCTAAGATAGTGCTTACATAAAATAATTTCTTGGCTTTTTATTAAAAAAATTCGAATACATCTTCTTATGCTATTATTTTTCCTTTTTCTTGCAAATAGTAATGTATTCTTGCTATATTTGGCTTTTCAAGTTAAACTTTGACCAATAAATAATTCAAAAAGAAAAAAGAAATTGTTAGTGATATAGCGCCCTTTAAAAGGACGTTATATATAGAAAGGTTACCAATTTTTTTCCCATCTATTTCGGTCTTTTGTGTCCAAAAGAACCACATTTTGATTTTGGACTCTCTAAATTAAAACAAAGAGAATATAACTATCGAAAAAGTTAGAAGCTAGAATAATAGGTGTTCTGATATACTATAAGTAAGTACATTTCTTTATTTGGGGGACAGGGGAGGGAAAGGGAGCAGATCTTTGCCTTCGTACTTACCAAGATACGTTGTCGAGGGAATCTACTTTTCAAGTACTATTAATTTTATTTATCACATGGCCAAAATGAAACCATAAAATTACAGTTTCTTCTCGCCTAATAATACTAATAATAATATAATATGGGATTCCTCTTGGGTGAAGTTATGGGGGAAGAGAAATAAGGAGAGGTTAGTCCAATTGAGGACTGAAATTATTGTACAGGTACATATGTAGTGTCACGATCCAAAACTGACCTGCCGTGATGGCTGTCACACCCCTTCTTTTACCTCACTAACGTACTTAAAATGATGCCTATTCATAGTACTAGGCAAGCCGACCACTCAGACATATCCAACACTTTAAATCTTTGAAAGATACGGAAACAGTCAATTAAAGGAAAATCTTTTAAAAACAGGATTGGAAGTCATAATTCAATACATAATCTCTCTCAAAACCGTGGTGTCACCAAGTACATGAGCATCTACATAATGATATAGTATGCTACACTGTCTAGAAAATAAAACTAAAAGATAAAATGAAAGATACGGGACTAGCCTTTGGACTGAAATTAGTGACGAACTCAGCAGGTACAGTCCAATATTGAAATGACAGTACAGAAATGTAGCAATGTTTTCAAGTTCATCAGATAAAAACTCAATACCAGTAAAATAGATCAACTCTGAATGATATGAGGGATATGACATTTCTATATCTACGTGCCATTGTGCATGCTGTATATGATGCACTACAATGGAAGCCGCACGTACTCACACTCTCAGAGTACTCAATCACCCAGTACTGTATATGGCCAATCCGGCCCAGGGAAAATCCATCCCAAATATATATATATCAACTGACAGCCAGTCATTCAGTACTATATAAGGCCAATCCAGCCCAGGGAAAATCCATCCCTAAATATAAATAATTCGGGCAAGATCCATGCCCAAGGAAGATCCATCCCTCAATATAAATCAACTGCGCTCACTGTGGGGATGCAAACTCCGGAGGGGCTCCTTCATCCCAAGTGCTATAATTAGCCAAATCCAGGAAAATAAATAAACACACGCTGTAGTGTGTAGCCTTCCTATAAATATCACTCACAATCAGGCCCTCGACCTCACTCAGTCATCATTCTATCCAGTCCCTCGGGCTCACAACGCTCATACTAAGCAACCCTAATCAATGATACGAGATGTGACGTACTCAATAACAGAGACTGAGATGTGATATAAAATGATGAATAAGACTGAGTACATAACTGCAATTTAACAAATAAGTCAACAGCAAAGAACTGCCACTATGGGTCCGAACAGTACCGGCATATATCTTAAACATGATTCCTAGTATGAATCACACCTCAAGTGCTCTAACACATAGAATACATCAAGAATGTTCAGATAAATGTATACGCGGCTCCAGGGTAATGACTACATCACAATTTCTACGTTGCACACCCACACGCCTGTCACTTAGCATGCGCGTCACCTCAACATCTATCACATAACACGTATCGGGGTTTCATACCCTCAAAACAAGGTTTAGAAGTGTTACTTACCTCAAGCTGTCCAAATCCCTACTCCGACAAGCCCTTGCCTCACGAAACAGCCTCCAAATGCCTCGAATCTAATCACAAACAGTTCGATACAATCAATACGAGCTGAAAGAATCAATTCCATAAGAAAATACCAAGTTCTAAAGCAAAAGTCAAAAAGTCAACTCAAAAGTTGGCCCCCGGGCCCACGTTTCGGAATTAGGTAAAAGTCATAAAATCCGAACACCCATTTGACCACGAGTCCACCCATACCAAAATTACTCAAATCTGATACCAAAATCTTGATCAAAACCTCAAGATTCGGCCTGAGAACTTTCCTCCATTTCTCCCTAATTTTTCCAACCCAAATCACTAATTTAATGATGAAATCAAAGACATAAACATGGAAATTAACCAAAACTAGGTAAGAATCACTTACCCTAATCACCCACTTGAAAATCTCTCGAAGAATCGCCTCCCACCGAGCTCCCAAAATCAAATTTGTGTTATGAACTCAAACCCTCATTTTTGAAATATTTAAGTTTGCCCAGGTGACCCTTCTTCGCGAACACAACCTTCTTCTCGCGTTCGCGTAGCACAAATCCATCTACTGCCCAAAAACCTTCTACGGGAACGCGAGGCTTCACCCGCAAACGCGATGTCTATCTGACCCCAAGCTTCGCGAACGCGATCCCTATCACGCGAACGCGTGAGATCCCACCTGCCTCCTCTTCCTCTTCGCGAATGCGATCCCCTTCACGCGTTCGCGATGCACCACCTACCCAGACCTTCGCGAATGCGGCTCCCCCTTCGCGAACGCGAAGAACGAATCTTCACCTGCCTCTAGGTACCCTTCGCGAACGCGGGACTCCCATTGCGAACGTGAAGAAGGAAACTAGAACTCGACAACATAAATTCTTCAGCAGTCTTCCAAGTCCAGAATTGATCCGTTAACCATCCGAAACTTACCAGAGGCCTCCCGGGACTTCAACCAAACATACCATCAAGGCCCAAAACATCATACAAACTTAGTCGAGCCCTCAAACCACATCAAACAACGCTAAAACCATGAATCGCATATAGTTTCAAGCCTAATGAACTTTAAACTTCTAACTTCTACATTCGATGCTGAAACTTATCAAATCTCGTCCGATTGACCTCTAATTTTGCACACAAGTCAGAAATGACACCGCAGACCTAATCCAATTCCCGGAACCCCAATCCGAGCCCGGTAACTTGGAGTTCCACTCTTGGTCAAACTTCTAAATTTTTAACTTTTGCCATTTCAAGCCTAATTCAACTACAGACTTCCAAATAACTATCTGGACACGCGCCTAAGTCCCAAATCATCCGACGGAGTTAATGGAACCATCAAAACTCTATTCCGGAGTCGTTTACACATAAGTCAACATCTGGTTAACCATTTCAACTTAAGCTTTCAACCTTGAAACTAAGTGTCTCAACTCATCCCGAAACCTCTCCGGAGCCGCACCAACTGCCCCGGCAAGTCACATAACAACTATAAAGAATAAAATGAGCAGTAAATGGGGGAACGGGGCTACAACTCTCAAAATGGCCAGTCGGATCGTTACATCGTCCCCCTTTTAAATAAACGTTCTTCCTCGAACGGGTCTAGAGACATACCCGAAGTCTTAAATAGGTGTGGATATCTACTTCGCATCTCTCGCTCGGTCTCCCAAGTATCCTCCTTAACAGCTGACCTCTCCACTGAACCTTCACTGAAGCTATGTCTTTTGAACTCAACTTTAGAACCTACCGAACCAAAATGGCCACCGCCTCCACATCATAAGTCATATCACCATCTAACTGAACCGTGCTGAAATCCAAAACATGAGACGGATCACCAACATACTTCTGGAGCATAGAAACATGAAATACTGGATGCACACTCGACAAACTAGGTGGCAAGGCAAGCTTGTAAGCCACCTCTCCAATCCTCTAAAGCACCTCAAACGGCAAAGGCTCATCATGCCCTTCTTCCCGAACCTCATAACACCCTACATGGGTGAAACCTTGAGCAGTACCTTCTCCCCAATCGTGAAAGCAACATCATAACCTTCCTATCAGCATATCTTTTCTGTCTAGACTGCGCTGTGCGGAGCCGATTTTGAATCAATTTAACCTTGTCCAAAGCATCCTGAACCAAGTCAGTACCCAATAGCCTAGCCTCACCCGGCTCAAACCAACCCACAGGAGATCGATACCGTCTCTCATACAAAGCCTCATACGGAGCTATCTGAATGCTCGACTAGTAGCTGTTGTTGTAGGTAAACTCTACGAGCGGCTGAAACTTATCCCAAGAACCCCCAAAATCAATGACACAAGCGCGTAGCATGTCCTCCAATATCTGAATAATGCGCTCGGACTGTCCGTTCATCTAAGGGTAAAATGTTGAACTTAACTCAACCTGGGTGCCCAACTCCTGCTGTACTGCTCTCCAAAACTACGATGTAAACTGTGTGCCCCGATCTAAAATGATTGACACTGGAACGTTGTGAAGGCGAACAATCTCGCGGATGTAAATCTTAGCCAACCGCTCTGAAGAATAAGTAGTCCCAACTGGAATGAAGTGCCTGGACTTGGTCAGCCGATCCATAATCACCCAAATAGCATCAAACTCCCTCGAAGTTCGTGGGAGCCAAACTACGAAATCCATGGTGATACACTCCCATTTCCACTCCGGAATCTCAAGCCTCTGAAGCAATCCGCCCGGCCTCTGATGCTCATACTTTACCTGCTGACAGTTTAGGCACCGAGCTACATACTCTACTATGTCCTTCTTCATTCTCCTCCACCAATAGTGCTGCGCAAGTCTCGGTACATCTTCGCAGCACCTGAATGAATGGAATACCACGAACTGTGGGCCTCCTCAAGAATCAACTCACGTAGCCCATCTACATAAGGCACACAAATACGACCCTGTATCCTTAACACCCCATCATCCCAATAGTAACATCTCTGGCATCACCCTACTGAACCATGTCCTTAAGTACAAGCAAATGGGGATCAACATGCTGGCGCTCTCTGATGCGATCAAATAAGGAAGACCGAGAAATCACACAAGCTATAACCCGACTGGGCTCCGAAACATCCAATCTCATGAACTGATTAGCCAAGGCCTGAACATCAACTACAAGCGGCATCTCACCAATATGAATGAATGCAAGGCTACCCATTCTCACTGCCTTCCTACTCAAGGCATCGACTACAACATTGGCCTTCCCGGGATGATATAGAATAGTGATATCATAGTCCTTTAGCAGTTCCAACCATCTCCGCTGCCTCAAATTTATATCCTTTTATTTGAACAAGTGTTTTGAGACCCCTATGATATGTAAATACCTCGCAAGACACACCATAGAGATAATGCCTCCAAATCTTCAACACATAAACGATGGAAGCCAACTCCAAATCATGGACATGGTAGTTCTTCTCATGAGACTTCAACTGGCGGGAAGCATAAGCAATCACTCTACCTCTTGCATCAAGACACACCCAATACCAATCCGAGAAGCATCATAATACACTGTATAAGAGCCTGAAGCTGAAGGCAAAATTAGAACTTGAGCTATGTTCAAGGAAGTCTTGAGCTTCTGAAAGCTCTCCCCACACTCATCCGACCACTTGAAAGGAGCACTCTTCTGGGTCAATTTGGTCAAGGGCGATGCAATAGACGAGAAACCCTACATGAAGCGACAATAATAACCGGCCAAGCCGAGAAAACTCTGGATCTCAGTAGCAGAGGACGGCCTGGGCCAACTCTGAAATGCCTCTATCTTCTTTGGATCCACCTGAATCCCCTCAATGGACACCACGTTCCCCAAGAACGCCATCGAACTAAGCCAGGACTCACACTTGGAGAACTTGGCATAACGCTTCTGCTCCGTCAGCCGTTGCAACACAATCCTCAAATGCTGGGCATGCTCCTCCTAGCTCGAGAGTACACCAGGATATCATCAATGAATACTGTGATAAACAAGTCGAGTTAAGGCTGAAATACACTGCTCATCAGATGCATGAATGTTGCTAGGGCGTTAGTCAGCCCAAAAGACATCACAAGGAACTCATAATGACCATAACGAATCCTGAATGCTGTCTTTAAAATATCTGAGTCCTGAATCTTCAACTGGTGATACCTTGACCTCAAATCAATCTTAGAGAACACCTTCTCTCCCTGAACCTCGAATAGACCATTAATGCGCGGCAAAGGATACTTGTTCTTGATTGTACCTTTGTTCAACTGCCTATAATCGATGCACATACGCATGGTACCATCCTTCTTCTTCACAAACAGAACCTGTGCACCCCAAGGCGACACTAGGCCTAATAAACCCCTTATCAAGAAGCTCCCGAAGCTTCTCTTTCAATTCATTCAAATCCGCTGGTGCCATACGACACAGAGGAATAGAAATGGGCTGAGTGTCCGGCACCAAGTCAATACCAAAGTCAATATCCCTGTCGGGTGGCATGCCCGACAGGTCTACAGGGAACACATCCGAAAAAATCACGCACCAACATCCCTCATAAAAGCCAAATAAGATAAACAATCCTTCCCAACCATCCGTTGGGCCTTCAAATATGGAATCACTCTGCTGGGAACATAATCTAAAGAACCTTTCCACTCAATCCTTGGCAATCCCGATATCGCCAATGTCACAGTATCTAAAGTAGCATGACATGGAGACAACCAATCCATACCTAAGATCACGTCGAAATCAACCATAATAAGCGGCAAGAGATCAACTCTCATCTCCAATCCCCCAATAGTCTATACACACGACCAGTATACACGATCCAAAACAATATTATCATCCACCAGTATAGATACATGAATAGATGAAAATAAGGAGTCACTGGGCATATCCGGATAACAGGAAAAATACAATGATAATATGAATAAGTGGGAGCAGGATCGAATAATACAAAAGCATCTCTGTGGCATACTGAGACAACACCTATAATCACTGTGTCTGAAACAATGGCATCTGGTCTAGCAGGAAGAGCATAGAATCGGGCCTAGACGCCACCTGATCGACCTCCCCCTCTAGGGCGACCTCTAACTGCCTGAGCCCCACCCCGAGCTAGCTGGGCGGGTGGTGAAGTAACTGGTGCTGAAGTCGCAG
The DNA here is from genome assembly GCF_001879085.1 of Nicotiana attenuata. NCBI lineage: Eukaryota > Viridiplantae > Streptophyta > Magnoliopsida > Solanales > Solanaceae > Nicotiana > Nicotiana attenuata. The sequence continues at coordinate 138,974 of NW_017671056.1, read as the reverse complement.
TCACACTTTTCTGCTGAGCTGGACCTCCCGAAAGGCGGGGACAATGTCTTTTCATATGACCCAAAACTCCACACTCAAGACAACCCCTTTTTGAAAATGGCGGCAAGTACTGAGGCGGACCCCGAGAACCAAAATAACTATCAGAAGAACCCGGTACAGATGAACCATGAACTGATGGTGCACGAGATAAACTCTAAGCTGGAAGGGCACTTAGAGATGACTGATATGAGCACTGTATGAACCATGGCCAGATGATGCACACGATGAACTAGACGAGTCACCTGAGCGGGTCTATAAGGACGACCCCTGCTGTGGTAAAACTATCCCCCAGAGGGAACACCACTGAAACCACCCGAACTACGAGGCCTCTTGGCCTTCCTCTCCCCACACTCTTGACTGCAGACCATCTCTATCTGCCGAGCAATATCGACCACCTCATCGAAAGTAGCACCAGATACCATCTCCCTAGTCATAAGCAACCGCAAGTTATATGTGAGGCCATCAATGAACCTTCTAATCCTCTCCCTATCCGTGGGAACCAACCAAATTGCGTGAGCCAGCTCGGAAAACATCATCTCATACTGGGTCACAGACATGCCATGCTATTGTAGCTGCTCAAACTGCCTGCACAGCTCTTCCCTGCGAGACTATGGCACGAACTTCTCCAAGAAGAGAACAAAGAACTCACGCCATGTAAGTGGTGCTACACCAAACGGCTTGCGCCTCTCATAAGCCTCCCACCATGTTAAAGCAGCCACAGTAAACTAACAAATAGTGAATGAGACCCCACTGGTCTCCGAATACCCGCCGTGCGAAGATTCCACTGGCACCTGTCCAAGAAATCCTGGGCATCCTCTTACTCTACCCCACTGAGAGATGGAGGCTGGAGCCTCCCAAACCTCTCTAGTCTCCTCTGATCATCGCCAGTCATAACGGGACCAACCTAGGACTGAGCAGCTGCAACCGGCTGAGCTGGTGGTACCCTCGGTGTCTGAAGTCCCTGCATCACCTGCTCTGAAGTACGGGCGACTGGAGTCTGAATACCTCTCCCGGCCTTAGAAGTGGCCGCTACTGCTGGAACAAAAACTGTCTGAGCAAGGCTGGTGCACACAGTCAAAATTTGAGCCAAAGCCTCCTGAAGGTCTGGAATCACAATGAGTACAGCTGGTGCCTGAGCTGGCCCCACTGGCTCACCCATATCTGGTACCTGCTCCTAAGTTGGAGCAACTGGTGGATCTGAAGGTGCTACTCTAGCTGCACCTCTACCCCTACCGCGACCTCTTACAGCCCTAGCCTGTGGTACCGGTTGTTGTCCGTCCTTTCCGGTAGTACGTGTCCTCACCATCTGCGAGAGAATCGAATAACAGAAGTTTAGTTCCCGGAATAAATAAATTCGCAAGACAAGAATACAAGAATGTGAAGTTTCCTAAGGGTTCGACAGCCTCTCGAAGATAAGCATAGACGTCTCTGTACCGATCCGCAAGACTCTACTAAACCCGCTCATCACTCGTGAGACCTATGTAACCTAGGCTCTGATACCAACTTGTCACGACCCAAAACCGAACCGTTCTGATGTCACCTATCATTATACTAGGAAAGCCGACTACTCAAACATTTCCAACACTTTAAATCTTTGAAAGATAGGAAAACAGTTAATTAAAGGGAAATCTTTTAAAAAAAAAGGATAGGATGTCATAATTCAATACATAATCTCTCCCAAAACCAGGGTGTCACCAAATACATGAGCACCTACATAAGGATATAGTCTGGTACACCGTCTAGAAAATAAAATTGAAAGATATGAGAGGAGATACAAGGTTTGCGAACGCCAAGAAGCTACCTCGATGATATGCGAAGGTCCGGACTCCGCAACTCAGCAACTGCCATCGGAAGCACCTGGATCTGCACACGAGGTGCAGCGTGTAGAGTGAGTACAACCAACTCAATAAGTAACAAATCTAACCTTTGAACTGAATGTAGTGACGAACTCATCAAGTACAGTTCAATATAGAAATGATAGTACAGAAATGTAGGCATGTTTTCAAGTTCATCAGATAAAAACTCAATACCAGTAAAATAGATCAACTCTGAATGATATGAGGAATATGACATTTTTATATCTACATGCCACTATGCATGCTGTATGTGATGCACTACAATGGAAGCCTCGCGTACACACACTCTCACAGTACTCAATCACCAGCACTGTATATGGCCAATCCGGCCCAGGGAAAATCCATCCCAAATATATATATATATATATATATATATATATATATATATATATCAACTTACAGTCGGTCATACTATATAAGGCTAATCCAGCCCAGGAAATATCCATCCCCAAATATAAATGATTCGGGCAAGATCCATGCCTAGGGAAGATCCATCCCTCAATATAAATCAACTGCGCTCACTATGGAGATGCAGACTCCGGAGGCGCTCCTTCAGTCCAAGTGCTATAATAAGCCATATCCAGGCATAAATAAATAAAATATGCTCCGGTGTGCAGCCCGATCCCATAAATATCACTCATAATCAAGCCCTCGCCCTCACTCAGTCATTATTCTCTTCAGTCCCTCGGGCTCACAACGCTCATACTAAGCAGCCCTAATCAATGATATGAGATGTGATAATACACAACAACAGAGACTGAGATGTGATATGTAACGATGAATAACACTGAGTACATAACTGCAATTTAACAAATAAGTCAACAACAAAGAACAGTCACGATGGTTCCCAACATTACCAGCATATAACCTAAACATGATTCCTAGCATGAATCACAACTCGAGTGATCTAACACATAAAACACAGCAAGAATGTTCAGATAATTGTATATGCAGCTCTGGGGTAATGACTAAATCACAATTTCAACAGTGCACACCAACACGTCCATCACTGAGCATGCGCGTCACCTCAACATCTATCACATGGCACGTAATTCAAGGTTTCCTACCCTTGAACCAAGTTTAGAAGTTTTACTTACCTCAAATTGTCCAAATCCCTACTCCAACAAGCCCTTGCCTCGCGAAATGGCTTCCAAATGCCTCGAATCTAGACACAAACAGTTCGATACGATCAATAAGAGCTGAAGGAATCAATTCCATAAGAAAATACCAAGTTCTAAATCAAAAGTCAAAAAGTCAACTCAAAAGTTGGTCCCCGGGCCCACGTTTTGGAATCAGTTAAAAGTCACAAAATTCGAATACCCATTCGAGCACGAGTTAACCCATACCAAAATTACTCAAATCCGATACCAAAATCTCGATCAAGACCTCAAGACTCGGCCTAAGAACTTTCCTCCATTTTCCCCAATTTTTCCATTGCAAATCACTAATTTAATGATGAAATTAAAGACATAAACATGGAAATTAACCAAAACTAGGTAAGAATCACTTACCCCAATCACCCACGTGAATATCTCTCCAAGAATCGCCTCCCACCGAGCTCCCAAAATTAAATTTGTGTTATGAACTCAAACCCTTATTTTTGAAATCTTTAAGTCTGCCCAGGTGACCCTTCTTCGCGAACGCGACACTCTTCTCGCATTTGCGTAGCACAAACCCAAAAACCTTCTACGCGAACGCGAGGCTCCACCCGCGAACACGATGCCTATCTGACCCGAAGCTTCGCGAACGTGATCCCTATTAAGCGAACGCGTAAACCAAACACATGGGGTCTCAGTTGCCTCCTCTTCCTCTTCGCGAATGCGATCCTCTTCACGCGTTCGCGATGCACCACCTACCCAGACCTTTGCGAATCTGGCTCCCCCTTCGCGAACGCGAAGAACTAATCTTCACCTGCCTCTAGGTACGCTTCACGAACGCGGGACTCCCATCGCGAACGCGAAGAAGGAAACCTGAACGGGAGACCAGAAATTCTTCAGCAGTCTTCTAAGTCCAAAATTGATCCGCTAACCATCCGAAGTTCACTCGAGGCCCCCCCGGACCTCAACCAAACATACCATCAAGTCTTAAAACATCATACGAACTTTGTCGAGCCCTCAAATCACATCAAACAATGCTAAAACCACGAATCGCGCATAGATTCAAGCCTAATAAATTTAAACTTCTAACTTCTACATTAGATGTCGAAACCTATCAAAACTCATCTGATTGACCTCAAATTTTGCACACAAGTCACAAATGACACCACAGACCTACTTCAACTCCCGAAACCCCAATCCGAGCCCGGTAACCACAAAGTCCACTCTTGGTCAAGCTTCCAAATTTCTAACTTTCACCATTTCAAGTCTAATTCAACTACGGACCTCCAAATCACTATCCAGACACGTGCCTAAGTCCAAAATCACCCGGCGGAGCTAACGGAACCATCAAAACTCCATTCTAGAGTCTTTTGCATATAAGTCAACATCCGTTCTTCAACTTAAGCTTTCAACCCCGAGATTAAGTGTCTCAACTCATCCCGAAACCTCTCCAGACCCGAATCAACTATCCCGACAAGTCACATAACAACTGTAAAGCATAAATGAGTAGTAAACGGGGGAACGGGGGTACAACTCTCAAAACAATCGGCCGGATCGTAACATATAGCTAATTTGTAGTAGTGAATTTGTAAGGTCGATCAGGTTAGTGAAGTGAATGTAGGTAGTGAATATAGCTAATCTGAGCTATGGAAATGTAGGATTAAAGTAAGGGGCACAATAAACTCGTACATGAAATGAACCAACTAAAAGTTGACACTCCCCGGCTCAGATTAGTTATTATGTTTAGTTTCTCAAGAGTCAACTATGTGAATTTTAACTAATATTTTAAAATGTATTTTTTTCATCATATATTCACATGAGAAGAATTGTAATTTATATTTTTTTCTATAGGTTTTAAATAATAATTTTTAACATTAAAATATTAAGTTAATCTAATCTAATTTAACTTCGAAGATTAATCAAGTTGATTTTCGAGCCTTTTTCACTTTTAGTCCGTGGCAGAAACTATTTATATTTAGTAACCGAAAAAGTGTATAAAATTAATATGACATAAAGAATTTATATATATACAAAATAATATATATTTTTCGGCTATTATTTGAAGACCGGCTATATAGTATCATTTTCTCTAGATTTTCGAATAGCCAAATATGACTACTATTTTGAAACGAAAGGATTATGACGATAAACGAATAGTTACCTTATCGAGGGAATTTACTTTTCAACTACTAATTTAATGATGTATCACATGTCTAAAGTAACACCCCCCAGTTTACTTTAATTCCATATATTCTAATTAGCTGTGAACATATGGCGGCTCAACAATTTTGTTAAGTAGAAATTATTGTGCTAAAAAGACTAGAAAAAAAAAATAACAAAGTTTCCTATTATGGCATTATATACAATATGAACTGGATTGGTTTCATGTTTCTATAATTGAAAAAGTTACTATATTTGGCATAGTTTCTAAGTTCAACTTTGAGCTCATACATTTCAACTTGTAGATTAAACTTCAATTAACGCTAACAGTACTGCTACACTACGATTATTTTTGGTCACATCCTCATAATTTTTTGACATGTATGTCTCCCTAAGGGTTAGATTTGCTAAAATTTGGGGGGGGGTGGGGGTGGGGGAGAGTAATACTAGGGGTGGCAATTTGAGCTCAAACCTATCCAACCGGTCCAACTCGCCCAGAGATTAATGGGTTGGGCTAAAAACATTTTAGCTCATGAGTCAATTTGGACTGACCCAAAGTTAACGTAAAAATAGCACGGTCTAGCCAGTTTTCGGGCTGATCATTCAAAAATAGCCAGCGTTTACCAAGTCAACAAAAATAGCCACTATTTTGCTGCAACAGAGACCGATCCAGCATAATATACTGGAGTTCGGTGCACCTGTGTATGAACTTCCAGCATATTATGCTGGAACTCCAACACACGGAAAGTTCCAGCATAATATACTGGAGATTCGAGCACTTGTGTATGAACTTCCAGCATATTATACTGGACCGGTATACTTTGCTGGAACTCCAGTATATTATGCTGGAGTTCTAGTGTACTTATGCTGGAACTCCATCATATTATGCTGGAGTTCCAGCATACTTATCCTATTGTATGTGCAGGGGCGGATGCACGTGGGACGGAGTGGTGTCACGCGACACCGCTTCGTCAGAAAATCTTACAAGATATATCTAGGTAATGTTATAATTAATATTATTTATTCTCCGCTCTCCTATTAATATTATTTGTCCTCCTATTGTATGTGCAGGGGCGGATGCACGTGGGACGGAGTGGTGTCACGCGACACCGCTTCGTCAGAAAATCTTACAAGATATATGTAGGTAATGCTATAATTAATATTATTTATTCTCCGCTCTCCTATTAATACTGACGTCGCTTACAAAAGATTCTGCGTACGCCCTGTGAATGTGGTCACAAATATATCCTTATCATAAGTAGACTAGCCCCTTAAAACTAATATAATTTATTTTTTTAATCCACACTTTTATTTTGGGGTAAAAACTTTGATTTTTATTTTTAAAACAAGGAGACGATGAAAAAAAAAGAACATCTAGATTCACCCCCACCCCCAAGAAATACACATAAAAAACGGAGATTCACAAAACATTCTGTTTTGCTCAAAGGATAACTGATAAGTCTTCTATCTTCAGTTTCTATCTTTGTGAAGATTAATACTCACTTGTCTAAATAATTGTAATTATATGCATATCTTTAGCTCAAAAAATAAAATTGATATTTTATGGATTTTATTCTTTCTAGCATGGCAGCAATCACAATTTCTACAGCAAAATCAGAACTTGTTGATTAGTGTCATAATAACTCCCTGCGATTTATCCATTTACTTTAAATTATTTTTCAAAAATTTAAGAATTTCAATTTGTATTTGGGTCCTTGATTGTAGCGACCTAGCTGGTCGTCTCGAGAGTTGTAGCCCTGTTCCCCAATTTTCTGCTACTTTTGTACTCTACAACTGTTATATAACTTACCGGGTTGGTTGGTTTCAGGTCCAGAGAGATTTCAGAGTGAATTGAGACACTTATTCTCTTAATTGAAAGCTTAAGTTGAAAAAGTTGACCAAATATTGACTAATGTGTAAACGACCACAGATATAAATTTTTATGGTTCCGTTAGGTGATTTTGGACTTTAGAGAGTGTTTGGATTGTGATTTGGAGGTCCATAATAGAATTAGGCTTGAAATGGCGAAAGTTAGAATGTTGAAAAGTTTGATCGAGAGTGGACTTTTTGTTATCGGGGTCAGATTGGATTTTCGGAAGTTGGAGTAGGTTCGTAGTGTCATCTGTGACTTATGTGCAAAATGTAAGGTCAATCGGACGAGATTCGATAGGTTTTGACGTCGTTTGTAGAATTTGGAAATTTCAAAGTTCATTAGGCTTGAATCTATGTGCAATTCGTGTTTTTGATGTTGTTTGGGGTGATTTGAGGATTCGACTAAGTTGGTATGATATTTTGGGACTTGTTGGTATATTTGTTGAGGTCCTAGGGCCTCTTGTTGATTTCGGGTGGTTAACAGACTTGGAATTGAGTTAGAGGAGTTGCTGAAGATTGGCAACTACTGGTGTAATCGCACCTGCGGAGTGGGAACCACAGATGCGAGCTCGCAAAAGCGAGAAGGGGACCACAAAAGCGGTCAAGGAGGAAGCTGGCAGAAGTCGCAGATGCGAGGTCCTTTCCGCACCTGCGTGTCCGCAGATGGGGGTATTGGATCGCAGAAGCGCATAGGCGCTTGGTGAGGCAGCTTCGCAGAAGCGGATGACCATTCGCAGAAGCGTGTCCGCAGAAGAGGATTGGGCGCCCCTGAAGCGTGAAAGGCAGCAGATGCGGTTAAGTGAACCGTAGAAGCGGTTTTGCTGGGTAGAATTTAAAACACAAGGGTTCACGATTTTCTTCTTTTTCAAACCTTTTGAGCTCGGTCTAAGACAATTTTGGAGAGGGTTTTCGAGGGGATTCTTGAGGTAAGTCCCTTATGCTCATTTTTGATCAATAATTTTGTATCCCCATTGATTTTCCCAACTAGTTTGTGTATTTTTGAGGTGTAGTTTGGGGTTTGAAGCTAGGGATTTGGAGAGTTGATTTGGAGGATATCGATGACGATTAGGTGTTGGATTTTGATATAAATTATATGGTTGGACTCGTGGTCGAATGGGCTTTTGGTTTTGTGACTTTTGTCGGATTTTGAGACGTGGGCCCGGGGGCCAGGTTTGAGCTAATTTTGGTTTTTGAGCTATAATTTCGTGATTACTTGTAGAATTGATTCCTTTAGCCCGTATTGATTGTATTGTATTGCTTGTGGTTAGATTCGGGATAATTGGAGGCTGATTCGCAAGGCAAAGGCATATTGGAGTAGCGTTTTGCTCGATTGAGGTAAGTAACATTTCGAAATATGGTCCTAAGGGTATGAAACCCCGGATTTTGTGTTATGTGATTGTTTTGGAGGTGATGCACATGCTAGGTGACGGGCGTGCACCGTGGGAATTGTGACTTGGTCCATTCCGTAAAACTGAAAAGATGAATAAACTTGTTATTAGCTATGTGCTCTCCATGTGTTATAGAAATTTGACTGTGAATCATGTTAGAGACCATGTTTAGGCTATGTGTTGGTACTATAGGGACCTAAAGGGGCCGTGTTACATGTTGAATTACCTGCTAAATGCTATTTGTACTCAGTCACAGTTTTTACCCGCATATCATATCCCAATCTCTATTATTCTTGTTGATACATCATATTATTGCTGTTTGGGCTGATTTTCCTGATTTTTGAGAGCACGAGAGACTGGAGAGATTGATGACTGAGTGAGGTCGAGGGCCAGATTGTGAGGATATTAATGGGATTGGTTGCATGCCGCAGCATGTTTCTTTGATTTATGCCATGATTGGCTTGATATAGCGCTTGGGATGAAGGAGCCCCTCCGGAGTCTATACACACCCCGAGTGAGCGCATGTACCTATTGAGTGCGAGTACCGAGTGCCGAGTGTTGAGTGACCGTGAGGAATGAGTGACTGTGAGGAATGAGTGATTGTGAGGTTGGAGTGAATGTGAGGACTAAGTGATTTTTCCCCTGAGAGGTTGTATATGATCTCATTGTTGTTGCACATTGTTGCCATATTTCACTGGTTTGAAAACTTCGGAGAGATATTTTTATCCGATTTTACTTGAACTTGGCATGATTTGACTTAATTTGCCGGATTTGAAAGCATTTCTACTTTCCTTGTTGAGACTACTGAAATTAAACTATAACTGTGTAGCTCGTCACTATCTTTCAGTTCCTTATTTACTATTGTTACTTACTGAGTTGGTTGTACTCACGCTACTCCCTGCACTTTGTGTGCAGATCCAGAAGTTTCTGGACGCGGAGGGTGTTGATATTTCACATAGCTGACCGTTGGAGATATCGAGATAGCTTCCTGGCGTTTGTAGTCCATGCTTATCCTTCCTTATCTTTTATTTTGTTGTATTTAGATACAGACTTTGATAGACACTTCTTTTCTAGACTAGTGATGTATAGATGCTCATGGGCTCAGTGACACCCCGATATTGGGAGCTATATTCTGCACTTATGTTTTTTGGGTTTTACCCCCGTTTATGGAATTTTTGCTTATTTACAACTTCTTGATTCATTTTATGTTACATATTGGAAGTATTTTGGAAATGTCGGCTTTCCTAGTATCATCAATAGACCCTATCAGGATAGGTTAGGATTTGGATCATGACAAGTTGGTATTAGAGCTTAGGTTATATTGGTCTCACGAGTCATGAGCAAGCTTAGTAGAGCCTTGCGGATCAGTGCAGAGACGTCTATACTTATCTTCGAGAGGCTAACGGACCCTTAGGAAACTTTACATTCTTGAATTCTTGTCGTGTGAATATGTTGATTCTGGTAACTAAACTTCTGTTATTCTATTCTCTCACAGATGGTGAGGACACGTACTACAGGACAGGATGGACAACCACCAGTACCACCAGTCAGGGCCGCAAGAGGCCGAGGTCGCGGTAGGGGTAGAGGTGCAGCTCATACAGCAACTAGGGCAGCACTTGCAGATCGACTTTTTGCCCCGGTTCAGGAGCAGGTCCTAGTTGTGGATGAGCCAGTTGGGCCAGCTCAGGCACCAGCTGTGCCCATCGTGATTTTTGGCCTTTAGGAGGCCTTAGCTCAGATTCTGACCGTGTGCACCAGTCTTGCTCAGGCAGTCTCTGTTCCAGCCGCAGCAACCACTTCTTAGGCCGGGGTAGGTACTCAGACTCCCGCCGCCTGCACACTAGAGTAGGTGATGCAGGGACTCCAAACACCGGGGGCACTACCAGCCCAGCTAGTTGCAGCTGCTCAGGCCCATGTGGTTTATGTTATGCCTGATGATGAGAAACGAAGGATGGAGAGGTTTGGGAGACTCCAGCCTCCATCTTTTAGTAGTACAGAGGCAGAGGATGCCCAAGGCTTCTTGGACAAGTGTCAGAGGATTTTCTGTACAGCAGGTATTCTGGAGACTAGTGGGGTCTCGTTTACTATGTTTCAGTTCTCTGGGCTGCCTTCAGTTGGTGGGAGGCTTATGAGAGGCGTAGGCCGGTCGGTGCAGCACCACTTACTTGGCAGGAGTTCTCCGTTCTCTTCTTGGAGAAGTTCGTGCCGCAGTCTCGTAGAGAGGAGCTGCTTAGACAGTTTGAGTAGTTACGCCCGGATTATATGTCTATGACGCAATACGGGATGAGATTTTCTGAGTTGGCCCATCATGCAGTTTTGTTGGTTCCCACTGATAGGGAGAGGATCAGGAGGTTCATTGATGGCCTCACATTTCAGTTGCGGTTACTTATGAGTAGAGAGAGGGTGCCTGGTGCTACTTTCGATGAGGTTGTTGACATTGGTCGGCAGATAGAGATGGTCCGTAGCTAGGAGCATGTTGAGAGGGAGGCCAAGAGGGCTCGTGGATCAGGTGGTTTTAGTGGTGTTCCTTCTGATAGGTTAGTTCTACCACGACAGGGGTCGTCCTTACAGGCATGCTCAGACGGCTTGCCCAGTACACCGTGGTGGATCATCTGGCCATGGTTCACACAGTTCTCATCAGGATCATTCATCTCTCAGTTCTCTTCTAGCTCAGAGTTCGCCCCATGCTCCATCGGTTCAGGTCTTATCTATGCCAGGTACTTCTACCAGTTATTCGGTGCTCGGGGCTCCCTTCAGTCCCCATCACCAGCACCAGGGACTTGTTTTGAGTGCGGGGAGTTTGGGCATGTGTGGAGGAAGTCTCCTCGTCATCAGGGAGGTGCACTGCAGTAGAGGAGTTAGGCTGCGTCTTATGCACCAGTTGCTACACCACTCGCTCAGCCAGCTCGGGGTGGGGCCCAGTCAGCTAGAGGTCGCCCTAGAGGGGGAGGCCGATCAGGTAGCAGTAAGGCCCGATGCTATGCTTTTCCCGCCAGACCAGATGCCATTGCTTCAGATGCAATGATCAAGGGTATTGTCTCAGTTTCATCTGTTCATGTATCTATGCCGATGAGCGATACTATTATTATGGACCATGTATATCGGTCGTGTGTAGTGACTATTGGGGGATTTGAGACTAGAGTCGATCTCTTGTCGCTTAGTATGGTTGATTTCGATATGATCTTTGGTATGAACTGGTTGTCTCCATGTCATGGTGTTCAAGATTGTCAAGCTAAGACTGTAACGTTGGCGATGCCGGGGATGCCACAGATTGAGTGGCGAGGTTCTTTAGACTATGTTCCCAGTAGAGTAATTTCATACTTGAAGGCCCATCGGATGGTTGGTAAGGGTTGTCTATCTTATTTGGCCTTTGTGAGGGATGTTAGTGCAGAGACCCCTACTATTGATTCTGTTCCGGTGGTGCGAGATTTCCCGGATGTGTTTCCTGCAGACCCGCCGGGCATGCCGCCCGACAGGGACATTGATTTTGGTATTCGCTTGGTGCCGGGCACTCAGCCCATTTCTATTCCTCCGTACCGTTTGGCACAGGCTGAGTTGAAGGAGCATATTTAGGAACTCCTTGATAAGGGGTTTATTAGGCCTAGTGTGTCACCTTGGGGTGCACCTTTGCTATTTGTGAAGAAGAAGGATGATACTATGAGAATGTGCATTGAATATAGGCAGTTGTACAAAGTCACAATCAAGAACAAGTATCCTTTGCCGCGTATTGATGATCTATTTTACCAACTTCAGGGAGCGAGGGTGTTCTCCAAGATTGATTTGAGGTCTGGGTATCACCAGTTGAAGATTCGGGACTCGAATATTCTAAAGACAACATTTAGGACCCGTTATGGTCATTATGAGTTCCTTGTGATGTCTTTTGGGCTGACCAACGCCCCAACAACGTTAATGCATCTGATGAACAATGTATTTCAGCCTTATCTCGACTCGTTTGTTATTGTGTTCACTGATGATATCCTGGTGTACTCTCGTAGCCAGGAGGAGCATGCCCAGCATTTAAGGATTGTGTTGCAGTAGTTGAGGGAGGAAAAACTTTATGCCAAGTTCTCCAAGTGTGAGTTTTGGCTCAGTTCAGTGGCATTCTTGGCGCACGTGGTGTCCAGTGGGGGTATTCAGGTGGATCCGAACAAGATAGAGACGGTTCAGAGTTGGCCTAGACCGTCCTCAGCTACAGAGATTCAGAGCTTTCTAGGGATGGCTGGTTATTACCGTCGCTTCGTGCAGGGTTTCTCGTCTATTGCGTCGCCCTTGACCAAATTGACCCAAAAGAGTGCTCCTTTCAGGTGGTCGGACGAGTGTGATAGTTTATATGAGTCCACTAAACTAAAGAGTACCTGGTACTCGATAAGTTTCCACTGAGAATACTAATAAAACAGAGTCTGTTTGGAAAGCCACCCTGTAATTGGAATTGGCGTAATTACTAGGGTAGTAATTACACAGCCTAGTAATTATACAGTTGTGTAATTACGATGACCTGTTTGTGTGACATAGTGTAATTATAGTGTAATTACAAGTTTGTTGTTTGGTTGCACAAGTGTAATTACATAGTTAGATTAAATTTTAAATTAAGTAATTATCATAACTTAAAAATTAATATAATAAATATATGCCTATAAATTTTTATTAGTATAAATAATATTATATTTGGTATTTAAGATGTATATTTTTTCGTAAATATACATTAATTAGTAATCATATATTTATAACTAATATTGTAAAAATAATTTATATAATATATTTTTAAATTTATAATATTTAGTTTAGATACTTACAAAAACTAAAAATATACGTTTTGTAAGAACATCATGGAATTCATATTTGATAAAATAAATTAATATTTAAATATAGTGTCATAACATTAATCAAATGTTTGACAAAACTAATTTATGAATTCTAACTAAAAAATGAACAACATGGAATATGAGTCAAAACTACTAAAACAAGTAAATTGGAACCATGAATATAACACAATTCAAAAATCAAAAAAAAAATAGTTTTACATATGTCAAATTCCGACATAATAATAGTAAGTTCCGCTGAAACTTAAGATTAGGAAACATGATAAGTTTATAACCACATTCAACAACAAAATTTCACTTTAAGTGCATCACTCATTATATGCCAAGTTTATTAATGACCCATTATTTCTAATATTAGGAGGTGTAGTCTCAAAAATAGAATAAGGAAAAAATATAAGCAATTAAATAGAATCACAAGAAGTAAAGATAGAGAAATAAAAGATAAATAATGTACAAAGAAAAATATATTTTAAAATTTTAAAAGAAATTAAAAAGTAAAAATAAAATTAAAAAATTAAAATAATAGAAATAAAAAGTTATAAATAAATAAATTAAAATAAAAACAAAAAGGAAAGAAACTAAAAAGCAACCTTGTAATTACACAGTGTAATTAGCACCAATTCTCACCTCCCCCTTGAGAATTGGAGAGTGTAATTACACCCCTCCAATTACACCCAATTCCATGCTGACCAAGTAATTACTTGGCCAAACAAACATGCCAAACTGTGTAATTACACCCAATTACACCCAAATCCATTTCCAAGGTGGCTTTCCAAACAGGCTCTAAGTAAATAATATAGGGAGTTTTACGTGGAAAAATCCTGCTCAAGGGGATAAAAAAACACGACCTACAATGGTAGGATTTCAACTTCACTATGAGCAACTTTTAGATTACAACCTATGCAATCTAGGAATTAATCTCTTAATCCCTCACTAACTCGTAATACACCTATTACAATCCACTTTGCAATACACCTATTACAAAGACTTCAACTCATGACTAACTCTAGACACGACACAAACACAAGGGGCTTATGGTTTTATAAGGGGGCTCCTAAGCAACGCTTCTAGCCAAGCAATTTAGGAATTACAGTAAGAACAATCACAAAGTTACAACTCAACTAAGGACAACAAAATACTAGATTTAGGAACTGGTCCGTAGTAGCGTTGAACTTTGTTCTTCAAGCTCTTGAGAATTAAGTTCACTGTTGCAGAAGGCTTGAATGCTCGAAGTTCTTTCTCAAGTGTTCAAGTGATGTTTTTTTTGTAATACACTTGTTAATACACCTTTGATGACATCACTTGAATGATGTAAGCACTTGGTTGGTTAAAGGACAAGTGACTGCAAAACTGCTGCACTGTGTGCACTGTTTCTGTGGCAGTCACTTTCCAGCTGTGCATAGTTGACTTTCGTACTGCTGTCAGGGGAACACAAGGGATAAGGTCCCTGTCTTGTTTCTCTATTCTCTACACTTGAAGCAGTTCACATTAGCTGGAGTTCAGGCTGGAATCCGTTCATTAGCAATGTGTACCAAGTGTGTCAAGTTCCCTATCTGGTTCTTGACAGTAAGTTTGTTAGATCATCAAAACTTAAGGCAAAGACATTGAAAACCCATCAATTTCCCCCTTTTTGATGATGACAAACTTAGACATTGATAACATATATTTAGAGCAGAAATAACCAGATGAGGTAACAGGAACTTCACAAGTTCCCCCTGACTTTATGCTTCCCCCTTAATCAGATCCCTGTTTCAATTATACTTTCCCCTTTTGGCATCATTAAAATACACAAGCAAGAAAACAGCATAAAGAAGTCCATCCTAGCTAACTTGTGCCACATATCTGCACACAACATGATAGAGAAGAGAAATAGAGAATACAAGCATTTAGATAACAAAAGAGGATAGTTTTTATATATAAAAAATATGCCTTTGCTTATTAAGCAAAGGCAAGATTGGACTGTTGAAATTGGGAGCAGTACTGATACATCCCATCCACATCAAAACAAAAGAAACAAACACAACTACCAAATCATTAAAAAAACAAAAAAACAATCCAGAAACTGGTCACTAAAAGGGTTGCTTAAGGGGCACTAGGAGTAGAGGGCTTGGAAGCTGCAGCAAGAGTTTGGAGAACTAGGTCTATTCGGGCATTGGCCGACTTTTGCTCCTTGAGCAGTTCTGCTTTTAGGTTCTCCACTTGTGCCTTGAGATCAACATTTTCTTTCGTCAAACGAACCACATCCTCATTTGACTCTGGGGCCCCTTGGGCCTGCTGACCTTCCAGGATAGCATTCCTAGCCTTCAACCTTCGAATCTCCTTAGTTGCACTATTTTGAGCATTGATGAGCTGTAAGATTGTTGATGTACTGCCTAACCCCCCATTCTTCTCGATGCACTCACATTCTTCCAAAGTTGTTTGAGAGAAGGTCTGCTTCTTGGTTCCTACCTTGCCTTGCCCTAGTGGCACCTTGAAAAACTTAAACACTTGCGTTAGCAGAAACCCTTATGGAAGACCATGATTGCCATCCTTGAAAGTTGCTACTTTCTGCATATGTTAGATCATGATAGCTGTAGACATGTAATTTTTGACCCGCACAAATTTTATGTTAGTTGTAGTATTTTAAATATTTACTTGAGTTATTATAGATTTTTAATCCATGTTTATTACCACTTTATTAGTTTAATTTATTGTTTTAGTATTTAAAAATTAAAAGNTTAGGAGAATCCCGCATGAAGAACAGGGTCAACTTTCAGTTTACAATTTCAAGTCAGAGAGGCATCAGGAGCCCGCCTGAAGAATAGGGTCAACTTTCAAATTTCAAGTTCAAGTCAGGGAGGCATCAAGAGCCTGCCTGAAGAACATGCTCAGTTTTCAATTCCAAGTTAGAGAAGCATCAGGAGCCCGCCTAAAGAATAGGGTCAACTTTCAGTTTTAAAGATTCAAGTCAAAGACAACAGGAGTCCGCCTAAAAAATAGGGTCAACTTTCAGTTTTCAAAATTCAAGTCAAAGACAGCAGGATCCCGCCT
Source organism: Nicotiana attenuata (assembly GCF_001879085.1). Lineage (NCBI taxonomy): Eukaryota > Viridiplantae > Streptophyta > Magnoliopsida > Solanales > Solanaceae > Nicotiana > Nicotiana attenuata. The sequence continues at coordinate 122,712 of NW_017671056.1, read as the reverse complement.
GGAGAATAGGGGAAATTTTTAATTCAAATCAGAAAGTAGCACGAGCCGCCTGGGGAGCAAGGTTTTCGAGCTCAAGTCTACTCCAAGTTCAAGTTTATTTCAAGTGCAAGCAGCAGGATGCCCGGCTGAAGAACAGGGTCAACTTCCTGTTTTCTTCAAATTCAAGTCAGCAGGATGCCCACCTAAAGAATAGGGTGAATTTTCAGTTTCACGTTGAAGGAGCAAGTGGAGATTCAAGGAAGATTCAAGACAAGAAGTAGATAGGATCTTGTATTTTCTTTCATATTTTGCTGTAATTTTTCCTTTTATTTTTGATGTAATGGTAGGAACCGCGGACCGGAACCTCGACGGCACCTCAATAGGCTCTCCACCTCAGTATACTCCATCACTGTTCCTACTTTTGAACTACACGTGGCCTGATTCCTTTATAGCCAAGGATATGTAGGCAGCTCAGATACTAAGGCTCTGTCACATTCTCTTTTCTTTTAGTTTTTGGTCTCTTTAAATAAGGGTCGGGTAAAAAAAACCTGTCTCATCGGTTGTCTGAAAACTCTTCGTGTTTTCAGCAAAAGAGGGGCAGCTGTAGACATGTAATTTTTGACCCGCACAAATTTTAAGTTAGTTGTAGTATTTTATATTTACTTGAGTTATTATAGATTTTTAATCCATGTTTATTACCACTTTAATAGTTTAATTTATTGTTTTAGTATTTAAAAATTAAAAGAAAATACAAAAAATAGTTTCAATTTTTATATTTAGTTTTATTTTTCGTAGTTTATTTTGATTAATTAAGAGTGATTTTTATATATTTTAGAAGTACATTACATTGTTTTAATCTTCCTACCATATCTAAGCCCAGCAAAACAAAGGCCCATTCTTACCAACCCATTAGCCCACTCTCCACTTAAAATGCATTAGCCATTTATTTCCTTCTAATCCAATGGCCATCATCCCTTCCCACCTCCATATAAAATAACCAATTATAGAAACCCTACCCTAGTTCCTAAAAAAAGTGAAGGACGACAGCTCCTAAAAACGAAAGCGGAAAATGGAACTCCTCCACACCCAAGTCAGCCGAACCCCCCCATTTTCCCCCTAAAGATTTGCTCGATCTTCTCTGAAAATTGAAACAGACACACACATGGCAGCCATCTCCTAGCCTTAGAGCCGAAGACCTCCCTTTCAAACTCTTGGAGAGTTCAAGCTCTCATCTCTTAAAGAATCTGAATCTCTCATATTCTCATAGACAAGAGAAGGCAGCCGCAACTCTCTTCTTCTTCAAGCCAAAAATCACAGTCAGTCACCATTTTTGGTAGATTCCATTTCCACCCTTCATCAGCTGCTCAACTCCACCCTAATCCCCAGCAAAAACTGCCCCAAATTCAGCCATGAAACACCCTTAAACTCCAGCAAAACAAGCTATGAAAGCAGCCGAGAAAGCAGCGAAAATAAGCTGTAAAATAGCCAAAAAATACTGCTAAAACCCCGGAACCTGGGAATGCCTAACACCTTCTCTCGGTTAACAGAATTCCTTACTCAGATTTCTGTGTTCGCGGACTGTAAAACAGAGTCAAAACTTTCCTTGATTAGGGATTTTAAACTGGTGACTTGGGACACCATAATTTATCCCAAGTGGCGACTCTGAATTTGAATAAATAATCCCATTTTGATTATTGTCACTTAAATTGGAAAAACTCCCTTATACCCCTGCGGGAAAAATGAGGTGTGACAGCTGTGGCGACTCTCCTGGGGATAAGAACCCAGAATCTCTGGTTCAGGGTTCAAGAATTCGAGCTTAAATAACTATTATACTTGGCTTTCATTTATTATCTGATTTTTACGTGTTTGAGCCTAATGTGCTAATTGCCACTTTTTACCGCTTTGATATTCTGTGAACTGTATATAAAACTGTTACGAAATCCTTCTTCTCTCTGAGTCTTCTAAATCTTCTGGGAAGTGAACGCCGTGACTTCTTTTTTGTTAGTGTCATATCCTTAATTTAGAATGAGGTTCGGACAAGTTGCAAAGCCGGATGATCTTTTGGTTACCGGTACGCTGCCCCCCCCCCCCTCCGGCTCGAGTTGTCCGCTCGGGTAAGCCAGGTCTAGAACAATACACCCAGGTTTTAAACCTAGAATAACATGGCCTCATGCCGGATCCCTTGTAGGAACGCTTGTTTGCATCATGTACATTTGACTTTGGGGACTCAACACAGGGGTTGGGTCCGTTTAGGACAGGTGTACCCAAATTAAAAGACCATCCTGATGCATCTTACGTGCTACTTGCATATCTGTCTGTTTTGACTTGCGTGTTGACTGGCTTCTGGAATAGGGAAAGGAAATTAAAAAAAAAGAGGAAAAAAAAGAAAATCAAAAAAAAAAAGAAGAAAAGAGAAGAGAGAGTGAGAGGTAGATATTTGAATTATCCTGAAACTCTGCAGAAATTTTGAAAAAAAAGAGGAAAAATCATTTAAAAATAAGTCATATTTTCTTGTTGCGTCAGAACTGACCGAACTACGCGGGCGTGATTCTCACCGGATGTGAGATATGTAGGCAAACCTCATCGGTTCCAGCCCCCAATTTTTAAAAATCAAAAAATATTTTCCTTTACTTCCTTCTTTAGAAAAGTCTTTCTTTGAGACCACAATTTAAAAAAAAAACCAAAAATATTTTTCGTTACTTCCTTCTTTAGAAAAAGTCTTTCTTTAAGACCCCAATTTTGAAAAAAATCCACTTTTTTTTTAATTTCTTCTAATATTCCAAAAATATTTTCATAAAAGTCCAAAAATCCAAAGATATTTTCTTTCTTCTTTAGAAGTTTTTCTTTCGAAATTTCAAAAAAATTGAAATCAAAAAATATTTCCTTTCTTCTTTATAAGACTTTCTTTCGAAAATTAAAGAAAAAAAAAAGAAAATTCAAAATAAAAAAAAGATTTAGTTTATTTCCTTTATTCCTAATCTTCCCGAACTATGCAAAGATCTGATTCATGCGGCGTCATGATACGTAGGCAACCCACATCAGGTTCGATCGAATGGTTAAAAGAAAAAGAAAAAAAAAAGAAAAAAAGAGTGTTTATTCTAACATGACTGTTGTTTTGAAATAAAAGCTAGTCAAAGGTGGTCGGTTTGTAATGGTGAGTCCCAAGAACAATCCAAGATCTCTCGGAAATAAAAGCCTCTTCTCAACCAATGGAATAAGCACCATTGTTGTTGATTTAGGGTCACGAAAAGGCAAGTAGGCAAGTTAGAGGTGAAAAATTAAAAATTGAGAAAAATGTGGGGTTAACTTTACTAGATTTGAGCAATACGACATGGGCTGCTCGGGATGATTTTCAAAATTTGAGTGTTGAATCCAAAACAATCAAAATGGTGAAATGCCGTAGTAATGCTGACGTACGAATGTGCGGCTAAGATGTCGCTTAGTAACTGGAAGGTCACTCCTCCTTCAGCCATGGTAGTTTATTTTTGTCGTCTTTTCTTCTTCTTTTGTGTTATTGGACCCTGCTATCCTTTATTCAATAAAAAACAGTCAGTCATTTTTGTGTCCATTTTGTGCATTGTTCTTTTCACGCTAGTTCTAGTGACATGACATGCATGTGGAATTTTTGGCCAGATCTTAGAAAACTAATTTAGTCTTGAAATGCATAAGTGAGAAAGAAACACTTTTGAAGAAGAATAGACACGTGAAACATTTGGAAAATAAGCATGAGCTAAGTTTACATGGAACCAAAGCAGTCATGCTCATGGAAGTTAAGGATCTCTACCTTTTGAATCATTTGAGAAGATCGAGCTTAAGGATAATCGGACGGGTCGAAGTCTGTTTAGAACTAAGAGATAGAAAGTTTTTTCCAATAGAATGTGTATTCCAGACAACTTGGAATGGTTCAGTTAGTGGCAAAATGCATCTTCTACATCAAGACAAAATCCAAGAAAAGTCACCCAAATTGACAAGGGTCATTCACGGAGAGGAAAGTATTGCTCATACAGCTTTACACTGAAAAAGACCCAAGAAGACAGGCATGTTCATCAATGATGTGATCGCAAATGGATACTATAATTGGCGTTCTCGAGGCTGGGAGACCCTTTTTCTACTATCCAAACACTTCATATCCTTTGTTAGCCCTTTTGAGCCTGTGTTATTTTCTTTGGCCACCCTCTTTTGGAATCAAGTTTAGAGTCAAGAAAAAAAGAAAAAAAATGAATAAAAAAGAAAAAAGAAAAAGAAAAAGAAAAGAAAAGTCCATGTCCCAAGAGTACAAACCGGGGCAACTTTTAAAAAGTTCAAGGAAAAAAAAAATTGTCAAAGGTCCATGCCCTCAAAAAATAGAAGCTGGGACAACTTGTTTTGAAAAAGAAAAAAAAAGATAGAAGAATAAAAAATTAAAAAAAATAAAAGAAAAACAGAAAGAAAGATGAAAAATATTTAGTTAGGTCAGATATTTGAACTACGTCTGACCTGATTCCTTTAAAAAAAAGGGATACGTAGGCAGCCTTACGCGATTCGGTCCAACCAAATAAGAATTCAAAACAAAATCCAAAGAAAATTCCAGTATCTGAAACTGGGGCAAAGATGTTATGTCACTTTTGAAAGAGTCGATTCAAGAGTTATAAGTGTACAACCCATCATATTGAGTCTACTTTGATCCTTCATGCCGTTCTTTCTTCCTACCCATATCTAAAAGCCTTCCAAATAAAGACCTCCTGATCAATGGTTGTCACACAACATAGAACACTGTCAAGTTGTTCACACAAGAAAGGAAAAGCAAAAGAAAAAGAAAAGAAAAATAAGAGAGTCTTACTAGTGAAAACCCTCATGGGTACTGTAAGGCGATGGTAAGTAGAGAGAAATAAATGAGAGAGACTTGTTGGTGAAAATCCCTCGGGGCACCACTAGTCAAAAGTGAGTTGTGAAGCTGATGCAAAGAATTGGCACAAACAAGCCCGACTTCAAAGGTCATAAGAATGGTAAAAGGGAATATTGGATTAGTTTGATAGATCGGCCATTAATTCCAAAATGCATGTCATGATCATTAAGACTAGTTATTGAAAAAAAAGAAAAAAAACCCCTTCCCTCTATCCTTCCCGACAGGGGCATTTGTTGTTAATATTGTTTCTTTATATCATTGTGTCCTTCCTCTGAGTCAGTCCTTGTCAAAACAAGAAAGAAAAAATTTCAAAATCTGCTACCAGCTTTTCAATTGCACAGAGTAGATTTGGCCAGCATACTCAGGTGTTGCAGTCAACATGACTTGAGGATTCATGCAAAGGCTTCCCCCCAAAAAGACTCTTGTCAGCCTACTTGGCGCAAGCAAAGATAACTTGTGATTCTCTCTGACAGACAAATTGCTCAAAAGCAGGAAGTCATTGAAGATATCAGAAAAGGTCACCTTAACAAAGATCTCCAATCGGAATAAGGTTGATTGAGCCACAAAACACCAATCGCATTGGGAGTGAAACAATCAGGATTGACACAAGAAGTAAAGGTCCCTTAAAAGCAACAACAAAGTCTCCCAATTGTGCAGTCAACTACCAATGTAGTCGGTTTTCTAAAAGAGAATGGACACAAAGCCAAACTGCCTAAGACGTCAAGGCCACAAACGGACCACCACCTTTTAAAACTGACAAAGTTTTCTTTGTTTGAAACAGGAACAAAGCAGTGCAAGGAAAGTGGTTCAAAAAAAAAAGAGAAAAAGAAAGAAAAAATAAAAAAAAAAGAAAAGAAAGAAAAAGAAAAGAAGAGAAGAGTCGACAAAGAGAATTTTCCCAAATCTTTGCCTTTATTTGTCTTGCTAATGTGCATAAAATGTTGCCATTGAACTCACATTTTTCCTCCTAGGATAAAAAGCCCTAGTCTTATGAATCTTTCTCCTAGGATAAACGTCTTAGTCCGATGAATTCTTCTCCTAAGAAAAGAAAACCTAGTCTGATGAATCTTTCTCCTAGGATAGAAATCTTAGTCTGATGAATCTTTCTCCTAAGATAACCAAAAAAAAAACCTAGTCTGATGAATCTTTCTCCTAGGATAAAAATCTTAGTCTGATGAATCTTTCTCCTAAGATAATAAATTAGAAAACCTAGTCTGATGAATCTTTCTCCTAGGGTAAACATCTTAGTCTGATGAATCTTTCTCCTAAGATAATAAATTAGAAAACCTAGTCTGATGAATCTTTCTCCTAGGATAAAAATCATAGTCTGATGAATCTTTCTCCTAAGATAAAAAAAAACTAGTGTCGCGCCCCCTTTTTTTCCTCCGCGGAGAAAGTCCGGGTTTCGACGTTCATGGGGGGTAATAACTCGTTTCCTTTTGGGATTTGGGTATCTGAAGAGTCGCCACCTAACGGATTATGGTGCGTTAGGGCACCTAGAGCGATTAACTCTTAGACTAGTTTGCATTACCAGAGATTTAGGGTAAGGGCTCGAAATAACCTTGAGGGGAACGTGTTAGGCACCCCTCTCGGTTCACAACAGTGGGTCCCGGCCAAACTTATACTTATGAATTAGTCATTTAACAAGTAAATAGTTGAAACACATAATTGCAGATAAAGCATGTTGGACATTGTATGACTCTAATAATAAGACAAATAATTTGAACAAGTTATATAGAAAAGTAAAGTTTTAGGCAAAGGGAATTTTGGGAAGGAGGGGTCCTAGGTTGGTTAGCCTACAGGATCACCCCACGCAATGCCCGGTAAACACTCCTCAATGAGGGGCTACACGTGACATTAGCGTGTAGTCATCATATCCGTATCTACCCATTCCCACCCCTTAGCGGTTATTAAAGCGAGTTTTATTTAAGCGATCTGTATGCGTGCTGTTACCCGTCCCTTCCTAATGGTCCTGGAGGAATTTAGGACCTCTACCTACAGACAGTTCTAGACAGACCCTTAGGTTTAAAGGAGAAAATACTAGGGCGACAAGCAAGAACACATAGGACTTTTAGCAAATAAAAAGCAGGAAAGAGCAAATAAGAGGCTCGGTTTTCCCTCCACAGACAAGGCATGTAAACAGCATGACTCAAACACAAATAAGGGCAGTATTTGTTAAACAGGATCCTAAGACATGATGTCTAGGTGAGATTTAGAACACATGATGCAGTTTTATTTTATAACTCAAAAGCAGGGGACCTAATCAGTTTGCTTACTGATTTTAAGCCTGTTAACCATTAAGAAGTAAACACAAAGAATAGTTTCTGATTTCATAAAGGTTGATTACCTAAGGCTTTGCCTAGGCGTAGGATAATGCACAATAGTTACCAGATTCATTAGAACAATGAAGGAGTTGTATTACCTAAAAGAGCATGCTGTTCTAAGTCTTACAGGATACAAGATTTTTACTAATTTGTTTAAAGCAGGATGAGACTGTTTATATTCCTTTTCATGCATCAGTAGTTTAACTAGGCGTAGCTGAGTGAGTATGAACGAGAACCTAAACATGGTATCTAATATGCACACATAAGGTATAGAATGATTTATATGCAAGATTCCTAAAGCAGGATTTCTAAATGCACAACATGATTGCAGAATTTCCTAAAGCAGGATTTCTAAATGCATAAAAGGTTATAGCATTGTAGAGCATGCTGTCAAGTGTGCAGGGGTAGCAGTTTTGTTTTAATGCCATTTATCCTAGAAACAGAATTTCTAAGTGATAGCAAGAATGTCAAAATGAGATGCCGAAACATCATACATAATAAAATAACCTAGGGAGTATGGTCTCTAATACATGATATGATTTGCACATGTTGGTCCTAAACATGGATTCTATTGCGCATATAGGAAATGTAAACCCAAAGCATGGTTTATACCCCTTTGATGTCTATAACATGCATAGCTACCCTCCCATTTTCACTATCCATCCTAGTATTTGTTTACAACAAATTATTACAGACCAATATCGAATGAATTACATAAGTAGATAAGGAAAATAAGAAGTTACACTATAGGGAGCCTGAAAGTAGGCCCAGATTTCCAAAATTTCCAATGCCAGATTGCCTCACACCCTTTCACATAATCCGGGTGTGTCAGAGTTTCCTAAGGACCTCAATGGATCCCAGGCAGTGCTCACACCTAGATTTCTTAATCATAGTTGAATAAGTGCAGTGTGGAAGGGCCAGCTCTAATGTATCAGAGTTCAGAGGGATCTCATAGGGATCCCTAAGCAGTCACACATTAGAGAGGCAAAACTTAAAACCTAAGAGTAGATGTGAGAGTGCTTGACATAGTTTTCAAAAGATTTAAGTAAGAAAATAGTTTGAAAAGAGACTTGTTTGAAATAGTTTTGTAAAAACAACAGAGGAAGTTATTCAATAGGATAGTTTTGAAAAGAGAGTAGAGTAATAAGCAACAGTCCAAACACAACACCCAAAACAGGTTCATATAACCAAAGAACATAGATCCAATTTAGCCAAGACAAACAGGGGTAATGGGATTTGGGGACACATAGAGCACATAGTATACAAGAGCATAGGAGTTCTTGTGGGGGTTTATGGGATTGGGGGAATAGCTAGTGGTACCAACACAGTATGAATTTCGGAACCAATCATAGAATCAGACATTTAAAGTGACAGATCAGTTTGCAAAGTAAGTGCATATCAAAACTGGATAACAAGTAGACAAGCATTCAAAACAGGGTAGAGTCACATTGAGACGGACTACCAGGGAAGTAGAACATGTTCTGAAACGCCCTAAGAGGGTTAGACTAGCACGCTAGATGAAGCAATAATGTAAACATGTCAATTACTTGTTGAACAACACCACCATAGCTAGAAACAAATTAGAAACATGATAAACTGAAGCAGTAAAAGAAACATATTGGTTTTGGGACTTGAATTGAATTCAGAACATACCTGTAAAGAGATGGTAAACACGAAGTGAAGAATAGGAGAGCATAATAATTAGCCTTGGCTTGCAGCCGGCTAACTCAGAATAATAGCAAGTAACCAAAGAAAGATAGCAGAAAAGTTTTAAGTGTGAGAGAGTTTGAACTAATGTGTTCGTGTTTGTTGAATGTTAATGAGAGAGCATATATATAGTAGTTTGAAACTAGGTAAAATAAGGTAAGAATCACAATTGTATAGTAGTTATGGAACTCAGAACCAATTAGAGCAAAATCAGTACAAGTACTCCCTTAATTAAGGGAATCAATTCAAACGGTAAGAACAAGTAGCAAATAAGGAAAGAAATCAATGTGTAACTGGAGCATAATAGATAAGGAAATAATTCAAACATTGTAGGCACAGAGTAAACAATTAGGGCTAGGTTAATAAGGTTCTAATTAAGGAAATAATATAAGAATCAATTAACAATATAGTCAGCCATGTAATAAGACTAGAAGTAAAGTAAAGTTGGAAATCTGTAAAGAATATTACCATAGGAAATCACTAAAGGGTATCAATCACAAAAAATTAGGGATTCAACTAGAAATAGTACTGATTAGAAGAAATTACCACAAATTTCTGTGAATAAACAAAGTAAACATAATATAGGCGGGAGAAGCAAAATTAGAAACCCTAATGAGCATAAGGGGGTAGAAAATCACGGAGACTCAGAACATATGCATGACAAACAGACATACGCACAAATCAGACAAGCAAATAAGCAAAGACAGTCTCAGAACCCAAGATTAAAACCAAATATTAGGGTTCTTAACGTAGTTAATTAGATAAAAGGAAAAACTTAAATAAACCGTTTAAACATAGTAAACGTCATAGAATAATATTGAAAATCAGAGGAAAAGTCATTTTGAAAAGGGGTTAAGAAACCCTAGTTTTGAAGACGAAGAGGCATTTTTAAAAATCGGAGAGATTATCATAGAGAACAGCAAAGCAACTTAGAATACTCTTAGATCTGTTATAGATCTAAGAAGTCAATAGATAAATTAGGGTTTCAGATAGAGATAACCCAGAGATGGAGAGATTCCGGCTTAGAAGCCATGGATCTTAGCTGAAGAAATAGAAAGGTCTTACTCAAACGGGCCAAGGTGGCCTGAGAATGGCAAGAACAGACCGTAGTATGAGTTGAACATCCACTGGTCCCTGGAGGACCTTAGGGTAGCAAGAATCCGGCATGGGGGGAGCCATGGAGGCTAGGGGTGGTGGAGGAACCACCATTAATACCGGCGAGCCAACGGCCGACGAGCAGGAGCCATGGTTTAGCAGAGAGAGCTTGAGAGAGAATGAGAGGGTGAGACGGCGGAGAGTAGGGGTGTTCATGGTTCGGTTTGGATCGGTTTTTCCCTAAAAGAAACCAAACCAAGTAAGTCGGTTTTTCAAACATTAGAACCAAACCAAACCAATTAAGTCGGTTTGTTTTCGGTTTGGTTTATGTCGGTTTTTGTCGGTTTTTTCGGTTATTTGTCGGTTTTTTCTTAAATATAAGACATACACTACCAAACACATATTCCGGAGATCACATTTTCAACGTAACACTATCAAATCAATTGCCTTTTGAGAAATCTATTATTTACAAAGATATATTGATGATAATTGAATCAAATAGTGATGAATAATTTAAGGACTCAATTAAAAATATATTATTTTTAACACGAAATGGATTCTTACACTTAACAAAAGAAAACTACCAATCAAACTAGAATGTAAAGGTAAAGAACTGTACTAAAAGTGCAAACTATTAACATTTACCATTAAATTTTTGAAACTTTATATATATATATATATATATATATATATATAAAATTAATATATATATTATTATATATATATATATATATATATATATATATATATATATATATATAGGTGTAATAATAAATTTGAAATAGCTACTCCTATAGTCGGTTTGGTTTGGTTTTTTTCGGTTTTTTTCTGATTAAAATCAAAACCAAACCAAATTTGATCGATTTTTAAAATTCTAAACCAAAACCAAACCAAACCAAAAAATATTGGTTTTCTTGGTCGGTTTAGTTTGGTTTTCGGTTTGGTTCGGTTTTTCGAATTTTTATGAACACCCCTAGCGGAGAGTGATGAGAGAATGAGAGAAAATGAGGGTTTGGGGGGGGGGGAGACTATTAGGTTAATTATGNGGGTTTGGGGGGGGGGGTAGACTATTAGGTTAATTATGGAAAGGGGGGATCTGGACCATTGATTAAAGATCCTGATTGGACCAGGGATTGGGTCGGGTAATTTTGATGGATTAGGCCTGGGGTTTGGGCTGTTTTAATTGGGTTGGGGTCTGATTCAATTAGGATGGAATTGAAATGAAATGGCTATTTGTTAAATACCCAATTAAATTAAATAAAACAATTTACAAAAATAACTGGTAATTGTACAAAATGAATTTCATGCATAGAAAATAGTTAAAAATGATTAGTTAGTATTTTAAAATACAAATGATTAGTTTTCGGTCAAAAATAGTATAAAATCATATGCTTGGGCTATACTTGCAAAGTTATTGCAATTGTAGCCAAACGATGCCTATTTGGCTAATTATGAAATAATTTTGTTTAAATAGGACCATAAATAATAAATTAAATCAAGAAATGCTTTTGAATTCATTTGTAATGCCATTTTGTAATTATTTATTGTAAATAAAATGTTGGGTAAATTAATAAAAATATAGGAAAATTGTGGAAGACATATATGCAATTTGAAATATTTTTTGGGAAAAATTGGGTATCAACAGCTGCCCCTCCTCACCCGGAAAGGATGAAAGAGTTTGTCGGGTAAAGATATGATGACCAATTTTGACCGAGCGAAACGGTTCGAGAGATTAGGCCGCACGCTGGCTTCTGAGCTGCCTACATATCCCTGGTTTTACAGGAATCAGGTCGTATGTAGTTCTGCATTCATCGGCAAAGTATACCTATGAAGTCATTTCAAGGACGGATGCAACATCTAGGGCTGGGTGAGTGAACAGTTTACGAGAATGGTTAGGTTTGATATGGCTGGGAGAATTGGAGCGGGATCGCTCCTGCTAGGATAGCCGTTGCTCGCCGGGTTACCTGCAAATAAGGATACCGCAAGTGTATATTGTGCATAAATTTAAACATGATGCAGGTTCCTGTTGGACTGTGAAAGTTGTCTTCGGACAGTTAGGGATGACGTCCTCGGACCATGATGTCCTGGGCTATGAATTGTTTGATAAGACATTCGCAGGCCATGAAATGATGTTCTCGGGCCATGAGGATGGTGCCTCTGAACTATGACGCCTTTGAATAATGATATGCAAAATGGAGAGAGATCCTCAGGCCATGGCATGGTGTCTTCCGGCTATGAGGATGATGCCATTTTAGACTATGACGCCTTTGGATAGATTGGCGATATTTCAGCCCATGATATGTAATAACATGATGTTAACAAGACAGGGCTTAGTCTTGTGAAATGGAGGGCAGTGCTTAGCCCGATCGAAAAGCAAATAAATAGTACTAAAAATAGAGCAATATTTGTCCGAAAAGGGACAATGCTTAGTCCCATGCGAATGTGGAGGCAGGGATTAGCCTCATGCAGTTATGGAGGCAAGGATTAGCCTCATGCAGATAGGAAGGCAGGGATTAGCCTCATGCAAATAGGGAGGCAGGGATTAGCCTCATGCAGTTATGGAGGCAGGGATTAGCCTCATGCAAATAGGGAGGCAGGGATTAGCCTCATGCAGGTATGGAGGCAAGGATTAGCCTCATGCAAATATGGAGGCAAGGATTAGCCTCATGCAGATATGGAGGCAAGGATTAGCCTCATGTAGGTATGGAGGCAAGGATTAGCATTATGCAGATATGAAGGCAAGGATTAGCCTCATACAGTTATGGAGGCAAGGATTAGCCTCATGCAGATATAGAGGCAAGGATTAGCCTCATGCAGGTATGGAGGCAAGGATTAGCCTCACCCAGGTATGGAGGCAAGGATTAGCCTCATGCCGTTATGGAGGCAAGGATTAGCCTCATGTGGTTATGGAGGCAAGGATTAGCTTCATGCAGATATGGAGGCAAGGATTAGTCTCATGCAAATAGAGGGCAAGGATTAGCCTCATGCAGATATGGAGGCAAGGATTAGCCTCATGCAGAGAGCAAGTAGTAAGTAAGAGTAGCATGTGTCTTAGCTGGAGATGTATATTTGGTGTCTGATGGCCTGATTGATAGCGACCTTATTACGTGTATATATTTGCGGACGCTATTGCTACGTCAGATGTACCTGCTTTCAAAGACAAATTGTAAGTTTTGTGAGGGGGAGGTTGGTTCGTGCTTCTATCTGCTGGCCTTGCTTTGCTCCATTCTCAAGGCCTTTTCGAGTTTCCCTGGGTAAAACCTGACTGTTACAGAAATAGAGTTTTCGAAAGTATACAATTATTGATAAAAATAGAGTCATATTAGAGACATATTGAGTAATTTAGATGAACTAGTGACTGTAACACATCTCAAAGGCATTGCAGCTCTCTTATGTCAGAATTTTGAGGGTCCTCCTCAAAATTCTGCCCCAGTTTGGTAGATGATCTCTTGACCTTCTACGGATAATAGGCCTTGCTGAACCTTCTTCGGAATTTTGAGAATCCTTCTCAAAATTCTGCCTCAGTTTCTTAATTGATTACTGACCGTCTAACACATGTTGGCGTTGGCTGGACTTGCTCCAGAATTTTGAGGGTCCTCCTCAAAATTCTGCCCCTGTTTCTGACCCTAGGGGAAAATGGAAATTTTATTATGATATGAGCGAACCCATAAGGCTGCCTACGTATCCCCTCTTAAACGGTAATCGGGTCAAGCGTAGTTCAATTACATCAGATGAGGAAATGTAAATAATCTAAGCATAGTATCTCTTGACAGCGTTTGAATTGATTGGTTTCGGCCAGATTTCTCCGTCCATTTCTGCAAGTATGAACCATGTACGGGCCTTGCCAGTTGGGAGAGAATTTCCCTTTGGCCTCATCTTGATGCGAGAAGATCTTCTTCAGCACCAGCTGTCCTGGTGCGAATTGCCTTGGTTTGACTCTTTTGTTGAAAGCTCTGGACATTCTGTTCTGATAAAGGTGACCGTGACATACCGCGTTCATCCTTTTTCCATCTATAAGGGCCAATTGTTCGTAGCGACTCCTTATCCACTCTGCATCGCTGAGTTTAGCTTCCTGTATGACTCTTAAAGAAGGAATCTCCACTTCGGCTGGGATGACAGCCTCGGTAACATAAACCAGCATGTAGGGAGTTGCCCTGGCTGATGTGCGAACTGTAGTGCGGTATCCCAATAGAGCAAAAGGTAGCTTCTCGTGCCATTGCTTATGGTTTTCTACCATCTTCCTTAGTATCTTCTTGATGTTTTTGTTGGCGGCTTCTACGGCTCCATTCATTTGAGGTTGTAGGCTGTGGAATTCTTGTGCTTGATTTTGAAAGTTTCACACATAGCTTTCATCAGATCACTATTGGGATTGGCGGCATTATCAGTAATAATAGACTCAGGAACTCCGAATCGGCAAACAATATAGTCTTTGACAAAGTCTGCGATGACTTTCTTGGTTACAGCTTTGTAAGATGCAGCCTCTACCCATTTTGTAAAGTAATCAATGGCTACCAGAATAAACCTGTGTCCATTTGAAGCAGTGGGCTCAATCGGACCAATAACATCCATTCCCCAAGCGGCGAACGGCCAAAGTGAGCTTGTTGCATTGAGCTCGTTTGGCGGAACTTTTATCATATTGGCATGCACCTGGCATTGAAAACATTTGCGGACATACTGGATGCAATCTGTCTCCATGGTCATCCAAAAGTAACCGGCCCTGAGTATCTTCTTAGCCAAGACGAAACCATTCATGTGTGGGCCACAAGTCCCAGCGTGTACGTTCTCAAATAGTTTAGAAGCTTCCTATGCGTTGACACACCTTAGTAAACCCAAATCAGGAGTTCTTCTGTACAAGTTCCCTCCGCTGTGGAAGAAGTGATTTGACAATCTCCAAAGTGTGCATTTCTAAGTGTGATTTGCATGCTTCGGGTATTCACCTTTCGATAAGTACTCCTTGATGTCATGGAACCAAGGCCTAAAGTCCGTTTCTTCTTCAACATGAGCGCAATATGCCGGCCGATTATGGATCCTCACCGGAATGGGATCGATGTAATTCTTATCTTGATGTTGTATCATAGATGACAAAGTGGCTAATGTGTCGGCAAACTCATTCTGAATTCTGGGCACATGTCGGAATTCTATCTTCGTGAACCTCTTTCTCAATTACTGCACATGGTGCAGATATGGCAATATCTTGGAATTCTTGGGGGCCCACTCTCATTGTACCTGGTGCACAAGCAAATCGGAATCACCGATCACCAGCAGCTCCTGAATGTTCATGTCGACTGCCATGTTGAGTCCTAGTATGCAGGCTTCATACTCTGCCATGTTGTTGGTGCAGGGAAATCTGAGTTTAGCAGATACCGGATAATGCTGACCCATTTTTGATACCAAAACTGCCCCAATGCCTACTCCTTTGAAATTTGCGGCACCATCAAAGAACATTCTCCAGCCGTCATATGCTTCGGTAATGTCTTCTCCTATGAATGACACTTCTTCATCAGGAAAATATGTTTTCAAGGGTTCGTATGCTCCTCCTACCAGATTTTCAGCAAGGTGATCTGCCAATGCTTGTCCCTTGACCGCCTTTTGAGTTACGTAGACGTTATCGAACTCACTTAGTAGTATCTGCCACTTAGCCAACTTCCCAGTCGGCATGGGTTTCTAAAATATGTACTTCAGAGGGTCCATCCTGGATATGAGGTATGTAGTGTAGGCACAGAAGTAGTGCCTCAATTTCTAAGCTGTCCAAGTCAAAGCACAGAAAGTGCGTTCCAGCAGGGGTACCGTGCTTCGTAAGGTGTGAACTTCTTACTCAGGTAGTATATGGCCTGCTCCTTCCTTCTTGTCTCATCATGTTGCCCCAAAACACATCCGAAGGCTCCATCCAATACAGACAGATAGAGTAACAAAGGTCGTCCTGGTTTTGGCAGGACCAGAACTGGAGGTGTTGATAGGTACTCCTTGATTTCGTCAAAAGCTTTCTGACAATCCTCGGTCCAGCTTGTTTCGGCATCTTTTCTTAGCATCTTGAAGATGGGTTCACATATGACTGTGGACTGTGCTATGAAGCGGCTGATATAGTGAGACGTCCTAGGAAGCTCATTACGTCCTTTTTGCTCTTAGGTGGTGGTAACTCCTCAATGGATTTGACTTTAGATGGATCCAGCTCGATCCCTCGACGACTGATGATGAATCCCAATAACTTTCCTGCGGGAACCCCGAATGCACACTTTGTGGGGTTCAGTTTCAAGTTGTACCTCCTTAGTCTGTCAAAGAACTTCCTTAAGTCTGCTATGTGATCTGCGGCCCTCTTGGATTTGATAATGACGTCGTCCACATATACCTCTATCTCTTTGTGTATCATATCATGGAAGATGGTTGTCATGGCTCTCATGTAAGTGGCTCCAGCATTCTTCAGACCGAATGGCATCATCTTGTAACAGTATACACCCCACGGTGTAATAAAAGTTGTCTTCTCTGCATCTTCTTCATCCATCCAGATCTGGTGATAACCTGCGAAGCAATCTACAAAAGATTGGAGTTCGTGCTTGGCGCAATTATCGATCAGGATGTGTATGTTTGGCAGTGGAAAGTCATCTTTGGGACTTGCTCTATTTAAATCCCGATAGTCAACACATACTCTGACTTTCCCATCTTTCTTCTGAACTGGCACAATATTGGCTAACCTAGTTGGGTACTCAACCACCCTGAGAACCTTGGATTTGATCTGCTTGGTAACCTCCTCCTTGATTTTCAGGCTCATGTCTTGTTTGAACTTTCTGAGTTTCTGCTTCACTGGCGGGCACATTGGATTGGTAGGTAACTTGTGAGCCACTATGGACGTGCTCAAACCTGTCATGTCATCATATGACCATGCGAAAATATCCTCATATTCTCTTAGGAACTGAATGTACTCTTCCTATTCTATCGGTGACAAGTAAATGCTGATGCGAGTCTCCTTGACGGTCTCGACGTCTCCCAAATTCACTGCTTCTGTTTCGTCCAGGTTGGACTTAGGCTTGTTCTCAAAATTATCAACTTCCCTGACAATTTCCTCCGGTATTTCGTCCTCTTCATTTGAATCACTATTCTCATGTTGCGTTACTTCATTACATGTCACAGTCACTGGTTCATCAGGAAAAGTAATAATAACACTGTAGAAGGAAAAGTATAAAAATAGTAATGAATAATGATAAAGAACAAATGCATTTGATTAAAGTTGAGAAACTCGTCCAGACGAAGCATGGTTCAATAAATCGAGCATTTATTTTGAAACAAGTAAATCTTAAAACAAAATTACTGGAAATCTTAAATGCCTAGAACGGCTATAGAAGTAAAATCTGCCAAGCTACCTAAGGACTCGGCGGGCTCGGGATGGTATGGTGGTCCAATTTCTGAGAATAGCTCCCTTCTCCACAGCCTGAATAGTGAGTCCTTCTTCCTCCTCCTCCTCAATTATTGCACTGCATTGTATCATTTATTCTGATCTTTACTTTTAGGATCACTTGGAAGAGGATGGTGTGGGGGACCTTTAGGTATGCTGATGATACCAGTATGTGTGAACCAACCTCAGTGGATGGGAAAAATCAAAATAAAGGAAAAAACAAAAGGTAAACAAGTCAGTAAGGTTTTTGAAATATTTGTAGCATTTAAAAATATATTGCGGGAATGTAAATTAGTGTCCTAATTTGGGAGCCTCGTTGTGCCCGAGGTAGGCCTAGCGACAAATAGATTCGGAGAACTTTAGATGCCAGTGAATGCCTCATTTCATGATATAAAAATAGACGAATCCCAAAATGACACTAAGATAAAAAGATAAGTCACTACTGGCACTTGGCCTTATTATATTTTAGGAAAGCAAATAAATCTAGCCTATTTGGTCCCAGAAGGACTTTCCTCGGGTTGAATGCTCTTGTCGATCAAATCCCCCAGTTCGCGTAGGTTCATCAGTAAGAATGCCTTTGCCAAATGTCCTCCTTCGTTTCCCTCAGCTTTCTGGCAGTCGGTGACTCTCTTCCTCACTTTTCCTTCCAATTCCATCAGATTGTATTCCAGATATTCCAGATGTTCGCTAGTATTGACGGCCCTTTCTTCCCATTCATTGATTTGGTCGCTTGATGGAAGATTCCTCCACCAGTATAGCAAGAGTGAGGGTATGCTAACCATACCGAATCTGGGGACCTCGTGCCTCATTTATGCAAAACAAAAGGGTTAGCCTCCTTATCCCCCACCAGACTCGACTATTTATACATTCATGATTAGCATATTGACATTTAGTTCTCCAAATTAATGCACAGAACGTGGTTGTGTCCGTTGGGATTATGGAAACCCCGGTGGACTTTGGATAAGGCTCATCTTAAAGGATCATTATGTGGACAACATAATTGATCCGACTAGGTTTGACCATGATGCATGCACAATTTTGACCAGAGTAAGGTTACTATGGGGTTTTAGACTAGTACCCTCAAGCGGACAACTTGAGGGGGAAGGCACGAAACCGTCGACTGCACCGCTAATCGACTGGTTTAACCGCAAATAAGCCTTTCCGAATTTAAGGGTAAGAAATAGGAAGAGCGCAACCACTCATTAAGCGTTGCTACAGGATTTGATACGCATGAGTGGAATATGATGTGGAGTATGATTTATGCAGCAATTAATAACATGTAGTCAAGTATTTGCATGTAGGAAAAATAAATACAGTATTTAAATAATTGAAAGACAGTTACAGGAAAAGAAAACAAAAAGATACGTCAATTTCAGGGATAAAGAATCATAAATGCTTAAAAGAAAACAGACAGTTAAATTCAAATAAGGGGAAAGGGGTACGGGATAAAGCATGCTTGGACTAATTCATAAAAAATAAGTTCGTTATGGTAAGAGCCTAAAAATGTCCCCAGCAGAGTCGCCATGCTGTCGCGCCCCCTTTTTTTTCCTCCACGGAGAAAGTCCGGGTTTTGACGTTCATGGGGGGTAATAACTCATTTCCTTTGGGGATTTGGGTATTTGAAGTGTCGCCACCTAACGGATTATGGTGCGTTAGGGCACCTAGAGCGATTAACTCTTAGACTAGCTTGCATTACCAGAGATTAGGGTAAGGGCTCGAAATAACCTTGAGGGGAAGGTGTTAGGCACCCCTCTCGGTCCACAACAGTGGGTCCCGACCGAACTTGTATATATGAATTAGTCTTTTAACAAGTAAATAGTTGAAACACATAATTGCAGATAAAGCATGTTGGACATTGTATGACTCAAATAATAAGACAAAGAATTTGAACAAGTTATATAGAAAAGTAAAGTTTTAGGTAAAGGGAATTTTGGGAAGGACGGGTCCTAGGTTGGTTAGCCTACAGGATCACCCCACGCAATGCCCCGTACACACTCCTCAATGAGGGGCTACACGTGACATTAACGCGTAGTCATCATATCCATATCTACCCTTTCCCACCCCTTAGCAGTTATTAAAGCGAGTTTTATTTAAGCGATCTCTATGCGTGCTGTTACCCGTCCCTTCCTAATGGTCCTAGAGGAATTTAGGACCTCTACCTACAGGCAGTTTTAGACAGACCCTTAGGTTTAAATGAGAAAATACTAGGGCGACAAGCAAGAACACATCGAACTTTTAGCAAATAAAAAGCAGGAAAGAGCAAATAAGAGGCTCATTTTTACCTCCACAGACAATGCATATAAACATCACGACTCAAACACAAATAAGGGCAGTATTTGTTAAACAGGATCCTAAGACATGATGTCTAGGTGAGTATCAGAACACATGAGATATGCAGTTTTATTTTATAACACAGAAGTAGGGGCCCTAATCAGTTTTCCTACTGATTTAAGCCTGTTAACCATTAAGAAGTAAACACAAAGAACAGTTTCCGATTTCATAAAGGTTGATTACCTAAGGCTTTGCCTAGGCGTAGGACAATGCACAACAGTTACCAGAACCATTAGAACAATGAAGGAGTTGTTTTACCTAAAAGAGCATGCTGTTCTAAGTCTTACAGGATACAGGACTATTACAAATTTGTTTAAAGCAGGATGAGACTGTTTATATTCCTTTTCATGCATCAGTAGTTTAAATAGGCGTAGCTGAGTGAGTATGAACGAGAACCTAAACATGGTATCTAATATGCACACAGAAGGTATAGAATGATTTATATGCAAAATTCCTAAAGTAGGATTTCTAAATGCACAGCTTGATTGCAGAATTTCCTAAAGCAGGATTTCTAAACGCATAAAAGGTTACAGCATTGTAGAGCATGCTGTCAAGTGTGCAGGGGTAGAAGTTTTTGTTTTAATGCCATTTATCCTAGAAACAGATTTTCTAAGTGATAGCAAGAATGTCAAAATGAGATGCCGAAACAGCATACATAATAAAAAAAACCTAGGGAGCATGGTCTCTAATACATGATATGCTTTGCACATGTTGGTCCTAAACATGGATTCTATTGCGCATATAGGAAATGTAAACCCAAAGCATGGTTTCTACCCCTTTGATGTCTATAACATGCATAGCTACCCTCCTATTTTCACTATCCATCCCCAGTATCTATTTACAACAAATTATTACAGGCTAATATCGAATGAATTACATAAGTAGATAAGGAAAATAAGAAGTTACACTATAGGGAGCCTGAAAGTAGGCCCAGATTTCTAGAATTTCCAATGCCATATTGCCTCAGAGCCTTTCACATAATCCGGGTGTGTCAGAGTTTCCTAAGGACCTCAAGGGATCCCGGACAGTGCTCACACCCAGATTTTATAATCATAGTTGAATAAGTGTAGTGTGGAAAGGCCAGCTCTAATGTATCAGAGTTCAGAGGGATCTCATAGGGATCCCTAAGCAGTCACACATTACAGGGGCAAAACTTAAAACCTAAGAGTAGATGTGAGGATGCTTGACATAGTTTTCAAAAGATTTAAGCAAGAAAACAGTTTGAAAAGAGACTTGTTTGAAATAGTTTTGTAAAAACAACAGAGGGAGTTATTCAATAGGACAATTTTGAAAAGAGAGTAGAGTAATAAGCAACAGTCCAAACACAGCACCCAAAACAGGTTCATACATAACCAAGGAACATAGAACCAAGGTAGGTTCAGCCACCACAAACAGGGTAATGGGATTTGGGGACACATAGAGCACATAGTATACAGGAGCATAGCAATTCTTGTGGAGGTTTATGTTATTGGGGGGATAGCTAGTGGTACCAACACAGTATGAATTTTAGAACCAATCATAGAATCAGACATTTAAAGTGACAGATCAGTTTGCAAAGTAAGTGCATATCAAAACTAGATAACAAGTAGACAAGCATTCAAAACAGGGTAGAGTCACATTGAGACAGACTACCAGGGAAGTAGAACATGTTCTGAAATGCCTTAAGAGGGTTTGACTAGCACGCTAGATGTAGCAATAATGTAAACATGTCAATTACATGTTGAACAACAGAACCATAGATAGAAACAAATTAGAAACATGATAAACTGAAGCAGTAAAAGAAACATATTGGTTTTGGGACTTGAATTGAAATCAGAACATACCGGAAAAGAGATAGTAAACACAAAGTGAAGAATAAGAGAGCACAATAATTATTAGCCTTGGCTTGCAGCCGGCTAACTCAGAATAATAGCAAGTAACCAAAGAAAGAGAGCACAAAAGTTTTGAGTGTGAGAGAGTTTGAACTAATGTGTTCATATGTGTTGAATGTTAATGAGAGAGCATATATATAGTAGTTTGAAACTAGGTAAAATAAGGTAAGAATCACAATTGTATAGTAATTATGGAACTGAGAACCAATTAGAGCAAAATCAGTACAAGTACTCCCTTAATTAAGGGAATCAATTCAAAAGGTAAGAACAGATGGCAAATAAGGAAAGAAATCAATGTGTAACTGGAGCATAACAGATAAGGAAATAATTCAAACATAGTAGGCACAGAGTAAACAATTAGGGCTAGGTTCATAAGGTTCTAATTAAGGAAATAATATAAGAATCAATTAACAGTATAGTCAGCCATGTAATAAGGCAAGAAGTAAACTAAAGTCGTAAATCAGTAAAGAATATTACATAGAAAATCAGTAAAGGGTATCAATCATAGAAAATTAAGGATTCAACTAGAAATAGTAGTGATTAGAACAAACTACCACAAATTTCTGTCAATAAACAAAGTAAACATAATATAGGAGGGAGAGGCAAAATTAGAAACCCTAATGAGCATAAGGGGGGTAGAAAATCACAGAGACTCAGAACATATGCATGAGAAATGGACATACGCATAAATTAGACGAGCAAATAAGCAAAGACAGTCTCAGACCCAAGATTAAAACCAAAAATTAGGGTTCTTAACGTAGTTAATCAGATAAAAGGAAAAACTTAAATAAACCATTTAAACATAGTAAACGTCATAGAATAATACTGAAAATCAGAGGAAAAGTCATTTTGAAAAGGGGTTAAGAAACCCTAGTTTTGAAGACGAAGAGGCATTTTTGAAAAATCGGAGATATTATCATGGAAACAGCAAAGTAACTTGGAATACTCTTAGATCTGTTACAGATCTAAGAAGTCAAGAGATAAATTAGGGTTTCAGAGAGAGATAACCAAGAGATGGAGAGATTCCGGCTTAGAAGCCATGGATCTTAGCCGGAGAAATAGAAAGGTCTTACTCAGACGGGCCAAGGTGGCGTGAGAATGGCAAGAACAAACCGTAGGTGTGAGCTGAACAGCCACTGGTCCCTTGAGGATCTCAGGGTAGCAAGAATACGACATGGGGGGAGCCATGAAGGCTAGGGGTGTGGTGGAACCACCATTAATACCGGCGAGCCAACGGCCGGCGAGTAGGAGCCATGGTTTAGCAGAGAGAGTTTGAGAGAGAATGAGAGGGTGTGATGACGGAGAGTGTGAGAGAATGAGAGAAAATGAGGGTTTGGGGAGTGGGGGAGGGGGTAGACTATTAGGTTAATTATGGAAAGGAGGGATCTGGACCGTTGATTAGAACCGACCAACGGTCAAGATTGGACCAGGGATTGGGTCAGGTAATTTTGATGGATTTGGCCTGGGGTTTGGGCTGTTTTAATTGGGTTGGGGTATGATTCAATTAGGCTAGAATTGAAATGAAGTTGGCTATTTGTTAAATACCCAATTAAATTAAATAAAACAATTTACAAAAATAGCTGGTAATTGTACAAAATAAATTTCATGCATAGAAAATAGTTAAAAATGATTACTTAGTCTTTTAAAATACAAATGATTAATTTCCGGTCAAAAATAGTATAAAATCATATGCTTGGGCTATAACTGCAAAGTTATTACAATTATAGCCAAACGATGCCAATTTGGCTAATTATGAAATAATTTGGTTTAAATAGGACCATAAATAATAAATTAAATCAAGAAATGCTTTTGAAATCATTTGTACTGCCGTTTTGTAATTATTTATTGGAAATAAAATGCTGGGTAAATTAATAAAAATATAGGAAAATATTGGAAGACATATGCAATTTGATATATTTTTTGGGAAAAATTGGGTATCAACATCTAGTCTGATGAATTTTCTCCTAGGATTAGAATCTTAGTCTGATGAATCTTTCTCCTAAGATAGAGGACCTAGTCTGATGAACTTTCTCCTAGGATCGAAGTCTTAGTCTGATGAATCTTTCTCTTAAGATAGGAAACCTAGTCTGATGAACTTTCTCCTAGGATCGAAGTCTTAGTCTAATGAATCTTTCTCTTAAGATAGGAAACCTAGTCTGATGAATTTTCTCCTAGGATAGAAATCTTAGTCTGATGAATCAGGAAACCTAGTCTGATGAATTTTCTCATAGGATAGAAATTCTTAGTCTGCTGAATCTTTCTCCTAAGATAGAAGACCTAGTCTGATGAACTTTCTCCTAGGATAGAAATCTTAGTCTGATGAATTTTTCTCCTTAGATAGAAGACCTAGTCTGATGAACTTTCTCCTAGGATAGAAATTTTAGTCTGATGAATCTTTCTCCTAAGATAACAAAGAAAAAAAAAGAGAAGAAGAAAAGAGACCTAGTCTGATGAACTTTCTCCTAGGATAAAAATCTTAGTCTGATAATCTCTCCTAAGATTAAAACCTAGTTTGAGGAAGTTTCTCCTAGGATAATAATTTAAAAGAAAGGGAAGTCTGGATTTTAAAAAAGGGAAGTCTGGATTCTTAAGTTATCAATCTTTAGTTGTCTTGATCAGGACCCTCCTGGATAATGTGATTTAATTTTAAAGTTTTTCAGGACCCTCCTGGATAATGAGATTTATTTTCAAGTTTTCAGGACCCTCCTAGATAATAGATTTAATTTTAAAAGTTTTTCAGGACCCTCCTGGATAATGGGATGTAGTTTTAAGTTTTCAGGACCCTCAAGATTTAGCGTAAGTTTTACTTTTAGGAAATAGAACTTAGCTGTCAAATTTTTACTCTTAAGATGAGATTTAATTTTATTTTTCAGGACCCTCCTGGATAATGGGATTTAGATTTTAAATTCATAGAACTCTTTTGGATAACAGGATTCGATTAACACTCACAGATGTTCCCGGTACCAAACTGGGGCAAAAAAGTTTCTTTTGTTTTGTCTGCTTTGCTGTAGTCTCAGGCACCCACCTGGAGAACGAGGGTATTTATTTCAAGAGTTTCAAGTTTTATGTCGGTAGAAGGCGCCCACCTGGAGAATGAGGGAAGTAATTTTAAGTTCCAGTTAGAGACGGCAGGATCCCTCCTGAAGAATAGGGGCAACCTCCAGTCCTGTTGTCAGTTCAAGTTAGAAGTATTAGGAGCCTTCCTGAAGAATAGGGTCAACTTTCAGTTTTCAAGTTCAAGTCAGGGAGGCATTAGGAGCCCGCTCGAAGAACATGTTCAGTTTTCAATTTCAAGCCAGAGAAGAATCAGGAGAATCCCGCCTGTAGAACAGGGCCAACTTTCAGTTTACAATTTCAAGTTAGAGAGGCATCAGGAGCCCGCCTGAAAAATAGGTCAACTTTCAGTTTTCAATTTCAAGTTAGAGAAGCATTAGGAGAATCCCGCATGAAGAACAGGGTCAACTTTCAGTTTACAATTTCAAGTCAGAGAGGCATCAGGAGCCCGCCTGAAGAATAGGGTCAACTTTCAAATTTCAAGTTCAAGTCAGGGAGGCATCAAGAGACAAGAGCCTGCCTGAAGAAACATGCTCAGTTTCAATTCCAAGTTAGAGAAAGCATCAGGAGCCCGCCTAAAGAATAGGGTCAACTTTCAGTTTTAAAGATTCAAGTCAAAGACAACAGGAGTCCGCCTAAAAAATAGGGTCAACTTTCAGTTTTCAAAATTCAAGTCAAAGACAGCAGGATCCGCCTGGAGAATAGTGGGAAATTTTAATTCAAATCAGAAAGTAGCACGAGCCGCCTGGGAGCAAGGTTTTCGAGCTCAAGTCTACTCCAAGTTCAAGTTTATTTCAAGTGCAAGCAGCAGGATGCCCGCGCTGAAGAACAGGGTAACTTCCTGTTTTCTTCAAATTCAAGTCAGCAGGATGCCCACCTAAAGAATAGGGTGAATTTTCAGTTTCACGTTGAAGGAGCAAGTGGAATTCAAGGAAGATTCAAGACAAGAAGTAGATAGGATCTTGTATTTTCTTTCATATTTTGCTGTAATTTTTCCTTTATTTTTGATGTAATGTAGGAACCGCGGACCGGAACCTCGACGGCACCTCAATAGGCTTCCACCTCAGTATACATCCATCACTGTTCCTTACTTTTGAACTACACGTGGCCTGATCCTTTATAGCCAAGGATATGTAGGCAGCTCAGATACTAAGGCTCTGTCACATTCTCTTTTCTTTTAGTTTTTGGTCTCTTTAAATAAGGGTCGGGTAAAAAAAACCTGTCTCATCGGTTGTCTGAAAACTCTTCGTTTTTCAGCAAAAGAGGGGCAGCTGTAGACAGTAATTTTTGACCCGCACAAATTTTAAGTTAGCTTGTAGTATTTATATTTACTTGAGTTTATTATAGATTTTTAATCCATGTTTATTACCACTTTAATAGTTTAATTTATTGTTTTAGTATTTAAAAAATTAAAAGAAAAATACAAAAAAATAGCTTCAATTTTTATATTTCGTTTTATTTTTCGTAGTTTATTTTGATTAATTAAGAGTGATTTGTATACAATTTAGAAGTACATTACATTATTTTAGTCTTCCTACCATATTTAAGCCCAGCAAGTCAAACGCCCATTCTTACCAACCCATTAGCCACTCTCCACTTAAAATGCAAAATTTAATCTTAGCCATTTATTTCTTTCTAATCCAATGGCCATCATCTCTTCCCACCTCTATATAAAATATCCAATTATAGAAACCCTACCCTAATTCCTAAAAAAAGTGAAGGACGGCAGCTCCTAAAAACAAAAGCGGAGAATGGAACTCCTCCACACCCAAGTCAGCCGAACCCCCCATTTTTCCCCTAAAGTTTTGCTTGATCTTCTCTGAAAATTGAAATAGACACACACATAGCAGCCATCTCCTAACCTTAGAGCCAAAGACCTCCCTTCCAAACTCTTGGAGAGGTCAAGCTCTCATCTCTTAAAGAATCTGAATCTCTCATCTTCTCATAGACAAGAGAAGGCAGCCGCAACTCTCTTCTTCTTCACGCCAAAAATCACAGTCAGTCAGCATTTTTGGTAGATTCCATTTCCACCCTTCATCAGTTGCTCAACTTCACCCTAATTCCCAGCAAAAACAGCCCTAAATTCAGCCATGAAACACCCCTAAACTCCAGCAAAACAATCTATGAAAACATCAGAGAAAGCAACGAAAATCAGCTATAAAATAGCCAAAAAATACTGCTAAAACCACGGAACCTGGGAATGCCTAACACCTTCTCTCGGGTTAACAGAATTTCTTACCCGAATTTCTGTGTTCGCGGACTGTAAAACAGAGTCAAAACTTTCCTCGATTCGGGATTTTAAACCGATGACTTGGGACACCATAAATTATCCCAAGTGGCGACTCTGAATTTAATAAATAATCCCGTTTCGATTATTGTCACTTAAATTGGAAAAACTCCCTTATACCTCCTGCGGGAAAAAGAAGGTGTGACAATAGCAGGCAAGTTCACAGGGTTAAAGCCATCCAGTTGCTCCATTAGAAACAAGTCAAACTTGGAAGTCATGGACCTCCTCTCAGCACGGGGTAACAGAACTTTGTTCACCAACTCGAAGAGCAACTGTAAATTGGGAGTAATACCTTCTTGTGAATCTGGTCCCCCTTTTGGTTCGCATTATCCTTTACCACAACATTCTGGAAGTTAGACCCACACACATCTTTCACACTAGACACACCAACCGTAGGGACTTTCAAAATATCCCCAAGCAGACTCACATCAAACACAATGTCCACCTCATTCACTAAGGCACAAATATGGTCGGTATCAACAGGAAAAAGGCTGGCATAAAAGCTTTGAACCTCATCCTCATACACTTTTGGTGCCTTAATTGTTCTGAAGCAGAACTAGTTTCACTCCTCATTTTTTTCACAGAACCAGGTTCCTTAACGGGTTCCAAGTTTCTCTTGCCAGACTTCATACCACTTGATTTTTCTTTTCCCTTAGACTTGACCAACACATCCTCATCAGAAACTGAGGGCTCACTCACAACATCCTTAAATTTTGAACTGGGGGTTGTAACATTCTCTTCTGAAGCAGATTGCTTCTTCTTTTGGGACCTTCTCACTAAGGAACTAGGTTCCTCTGTTGTTTCCTTCTCAACTTCCACCACAGGGACAGCCTTATCACACACTATTTCATTGTCTTTCACCAATCTCCTCTTTTTCTTCTTACTGCTCTTTTGAAGGGCAGAGTCATAAGCTACCTTTGCTTGTAGCCTAGTGGTAGGTCGCTTAGTAGAAGACTCAGGAGTGATCACTACCCTTCGCTTGACTATGAAAGCATCAAGAGGAGTGTTGTCTTGATCTTCCTCATCACTAGACCTCATCTCAGGGACTAGAATTTCCAAAGGCTCAACAACGAATGGAGGAGAAGATGCAGGAGCAGAACTGGCCTGGGAGTGAGTTCCCTGACCTATTTCCTCCGGAGAGGGGTCAGGTTCCTCACAAGAGGGCCAGTAGTTTTTGCTGGTGCAGAGCCTTCAACAGCCACCATTGCTCCTTCTCCCCCCAGACCTTGTGTCTCGTTCCTCTGAGACATGGAAGCACTAGAAACTATCTCATGTAAGAGTCCATCAGCAGATACCACAAGGATGGTGGATATTTTCAGCCTCAATAGGCTCCATGGCCACCACTGAGTTTGAAGCAACAATGGCGGAAACCTCTGCTACCTTAGAACTTTTACCTTGTTCTCCACTTTTCTTTTGATAAATGGGAAAAGCAGAAGATAGAGAACAAGGATCAATGACTTTAGGGGTTTCTGAGATAGTCGCCTTAGAACTGGAGGGTGACACGAAATCTGGGTTAGGGGTGATTTCAGGGATGAGGACAGGGATGGTTACAGAGGACTCATCGGGGACGGAGGACTCAATGGGTTTTTCCAGGTTAGTGATGACTGAGGCAGGAGTTTCGGAGTTTGAGTCAGCCATTGAAGAGATAGAGAGAAAATTCTTTGGAGAGGTTCTAATGGAGGACTATGATCTGTGAAGAAAGGAGATTGTTTTTAATGAGAGAGGATAATTATGAAGGGGGAGATAGGAACCGGTTCTAAAATGGCAATTGTGCTTGGAGAGGTACAATGTTTCAGAGGGAGATGGAAGGATTTGAAGTGAAAAAACGTGACAGCAGAGTTCTGAAAAGTTGGATGACATGCCAGTTGATTTTTGTACCTTTTCAAGACGTGTATTAAAGAATGCACAGAACTACTAACCTTTGGTACAAGAACCAGGTTATTGACCTGTCATTGAAAATTTCAATCCTCTTTTATCACCCATGCAATGCATCTACAACTTCTATAATCATCATGCGTGTTTACCTGCAACGGTATTGAAGTGAGTTAGACTTGGCCAGAAAATACTTTAGCTAATTTTACGTGAAGGTGATTTTCATAGCCAACTGATGGGGAATCAGGTTCTCAATTAGGCTTCAATAGCCCCAGCTTCACCCTGTTTCTTTCAAAATGTTCCCCACTCAATGCTTTGGTGAAGATATCTGCAATTTGGTCTTCTGTGCTGCAGAACTTCATACAGATCAGCCCTTTCTCCACATTGTCCCTCAGAAAATGATGTCTCACATCAATATGCTTGGTTCTTTTATGTTGAACTGGATTCTTGGCCATGTTGAGTGCACCGGTGTTATCGCATAAAAGAGTCACACAATCAGTAAATACCCCAAAATCCTCTAGTTGCTGTTTAATCCATAGGAGCTGAGCACAATAGGAGGCTGTAGCTACATATTCTGCTTTACCTGTTGAAAGAGCCACTGAGTTTTGCTTCCTTGTACCCCAGGAGATGAGACATGATCCTAGAAAGTGAGCCATTCCAGAAGTACTTTTCCTGTCCACAAGATAACCTGCATAATCAGCATCAGCATACCTAATAAGATTAAAATTGTCACCTGAGGGGTAATACAAGACCAGGTCCTGTGTTCCCTTAAGGTATCTCAAAATTCTTTCGGCAGCCTGTGATGAGATTCCTTGGGATTTGACTAAAACCTTGCACGTAGCCCCATACTAAAGACAATATCAGGCCTGCTGGCAGTAAGATAGAGAAAAGACCTAGTAATGCCTCTATACATAGTTTGATTCACAGGAGATCCAGTTTCATCCATGTCCAGTCGAGTAGCCGTAGCAATGGGAGTGTCTATCACTTTTGATGCTTCCATATTAAATCTCTTCAAGAGCTCCTTGATGTATTTCTACTGACAAATGAATGTACCCTTTGTGGACTGCTACACTTGAAGACCCAAGAAGAAATTCAGCTCGCCCATCATGCTCATTTCAAACTCACTTCCCATGAGTTTTGTAAATTCTTCACACAGAGAATCAGCTGTTGCCCCAAAAATGATATCATCAACATAGACCTGAACAATGAGCAGGTTCCTTCCCCGTTTCTTTAGGAACAAGGTGTTGTCAATTTTTCCTCTTGTAAAACCATTTTCTAAGAGGAACTTTGACAGCCTTTCATAC
Organism: Nicotiana attenuata; assembly: GCF_001879085.1. Lineage (NCBI taxonomy): Eukaryota > Viridiplantae > Streptophyta > Magnoliopsida > Solanales > Solanaceae > Nicotiana > Nicotiana attenuata. Next base: position 92,616 of record NW_017671056.1, on the reverse strand, counting down.
CAAGCTCGAGGAGCCTGCTTCAACCCATACAAATGCTTTGTCCAGTTTAACACATATTCAGGGTGTTCATGACATTCAAACCCTGGAGGTTGCTTTACATATACTTCTTCCTTAAGAAGTCCATTCAGAATGCACTCTTGACATCCATTTGGAACAGAGTGAACTCCATATGAGATGCAAAAGCGATTAGGATTCTAATAGCTTCCATGTGAGCAACCAGAGCAAACATCTCATCATAATCAATCCCTTCCTCCTGATTGTAACCTTGAACCACTAGCCTGGCCTTGTTCCTTGTAGTGTTTCCATGTTCATCAAGCTTATTCCTAAATACCCACCGGGTTCCTATAATGGTTCGATCTGAGGGTCTAGGTACCAGGTGTCTTACATTGTTCCTTTCAAACTGATGCAGCTTATCTTGCATCGTTGTAATCCAATCTGCATCTTTCAAGGCTTCCTTGATATTTTTGGGTTCTATTTGGGAAAGAAAGGCTGAGAAGGCAAGTGAATTTCTGGCTTTTGATCTGGTTTGCACTCCAGAATCTAGAGGGGTAATTATGTTGTCAAGAGGATGAGACCTTTTTTGTTTCCAGTTGGGCATTTGAGGTTCATTTATAGAGAAGCTGGGTATATGTAACTGGTTCCCATGTGTTCTTCTCTCAGGTACCTGTGGAGTACCCAACACTGCATTAACCACTCTTTCTTTAGCTTCAGTGGTTGTAATTGAGATACCTGGTTCCCTTGAAAAAAAGGCAGCATTGTCTCCACTTGGCTCCTTCACTTGGCTCATCATATCTGCCTTTCCATTTGTCATGTCAATGACTTCACCAGGAACCAGTAAGGGATCTCCATCTTGGTCATCCTTGGCACTTTTCTCACAGGAGGGATATGACTCATCGAAGATAACATGAACACTTTCCTCAACACATTGAGTCCGCTTGTTGTATATCTTGTAAGCTTTGCTTTGAGAAGAATACCCTAGAAAGATTCTTTCATNAGCTGAGAAGTTGTGAGTAATGCCATTTTCATTGCAGAACTCATCAAATCTGGCATTGTCAAATTCTATTCCATGATCTGATCTAATACATGCGACTATAGACTCCATCTTCACCTGGATTTTCTTCACAAAAGCCACAAATACCTCAAAGGTTTCATCTTTTGTTCTAAGAAACAGAGTCCATGTGAATCTGGAGTAGTCATCCACTATCACAAAAATGTATCTTTTTCCTCCCATGCTTTGCACTCTCATAGGGCCACATAAATCCATATGCAGAAGATCGAGTGGCTTTGAGGTGCTAACATCCTTTTTAGACTTAAAAGAGGACTTCACATGCTTTCCCCTAGCACAGGCATCACACACTTTCTGTACTTTGAACTTTGACATGGGCAGACCACGGACCAGGTCCTTACGAATTAGTTTATTCAGAAGACAGAAGCTTGCGTGCCCCAATCTTCTATGCCAGAGTTCAGCATCATCATCAACAGCTTTCAGACAACTCAGATCACCATTTTGTATGGACTCGAAATCAGCAACATAGATGTTCTTGTATCTCTTGGCCACAAGTACCACTTCACCAGTTACCAGATTAGTAACTGTACATATCTTGGACAAGAACTGCACTTTGTTTCCTTTATCACAGATCTGAGAGACACTCAAGAGATTGTACTTAAGACCATTGACATAGTACACATTCTCAATAGAGTGAGTGAGTGATTTCCCGACTTTTCCAACTCCAAGAATGTACCCCTTTTTCCCATTGCCAAAGGATACACTCCCTCCTTGCAGGGCTTTTAGTGAAAGGAAGTCCATGGTGTTCCTAGTCATGTTCTTTGAACATCCACTCTCCATGAACCATTGCTGACTGCTTCCTTTCACTGTTCCCAGCACAAGGAAATCAAGAGTTAGTTTTAGGAACCCAAACAAGTTTGGGTCCCTTGTAGTAGGCAAGAGGATGAATAAGAGATCTCTTAGTCCATGCAGGCAATATGCGTTTTTTGTGGGTGGCACCTGGTCCCTTTTTAGTAGTTACATTTTTAGCAAACACTTTGTTTTTCTTAATGGACTGGACCCTGGCTTGGCAATTTTCCTTGAAATGCCCATTGTTCCCATAGTGGGTACACAGCCAGTTATCCGGTATAGTAACATACTTGCTATGGGGGTTGTAAGGGGTTTTCTCCCTTTGGAACCCTATTCCCTGCCTATTTCCACCATTATTAACATATATGGCAGTGATAGCTTCTGAGGACCAGGTCCACTTTAGGGACTTTTCAAGATCATTTTTTACTCTTTCCAGTTCAGTTTGGAGATGCTTGTTTTTCTCCGTTTCAACACACAGGCTAGTTCTCACATCCTTCAACTCGTTTTCAAGCCTAATGTGTTCCTCACTGGCTACCTCTTTTCCCTTTCCAAAATTTCCAGGTTTTGACTCAGTTCCTAGTCCCTCTATTGTTTCCCTCAGGTCTGCAATCACTACCAAGAGATCATCTCTTTCTTCCTCAATCTCAGTCACTCTTTTCATGAGGTCTCTTTTTCTTTACCGAAGTTCTCAATTGTTTCGTTATGGTCAACAACTACAACCACTAAGTCATCTCTTTCATGTTCTATGTTTGCAATTTTTTTGGTTATAAGAAATTTTTCTTTCTCCAGCTCACAAATGGTTTCCTTCAGATCAACTACACACACTACCAGATCATCTCTAGTTTGTTCAGCTTCTCCTAGCTCTAAGGTCAAGGCACCGTATCCTCCACAAGACTATGATAGGCATCAATCAATACACTAGCTAAAGACATGAGTTTCTTAGGAGGCTAGGATTTCAGATTTCTCTGAACATCCCTAAAATTTACCTCACTGTTGTCATCGTCTTCATCATCATTTGATTTGGCCATCAAAGAAAATATTGAATCATATTCATTTTCCTCACTTTCAACTGTCATCATGGAGTTGTCACCTGCATCAGTCTCATCTTCAGAATCACTAGAGGAGTCTCCCCATGCTGCAAGAGCCTGTTTCACCACATTGTCAGCATATCTCTTCCTTTTGAAGTGCTTGTCAGTAATCGGGTTCCTCTTGGCTGCTTTCTCAGGGTTGTACTTGGAGTGTTCTTGCTTCAGAAGAGGACAATCTTTGATGAAGTGTCCAGGCTTTCCACACTTGTGGGAGAGATCATAGTTCTTTGGTTTGCTGGATTTGCCCCTTTCAGTATTCCTCCATTTCTTCTGACCATCTTCTGAAACCTTTTGGTTAAGTAGGCCATGTCACTGTCCTCCTCACTCGATTCATTGTTTTTAGTTTTGAGTACCGGGTTCTTTTCTTTCTTTGGTTCTCTTCTTTCACTGTCTATCTTCCTCTTCATCTCGTAGGTCTTCAGATTTTCAACCAGCTCGTCTATGGTCAGCTCCTGCAGGTCCTTTGCTTCAGTAATAGCATTCACCTTGCTTTCCCAAGAACTAGGCAGGATACTGAGAATTTTCCTCACTAGCTTGTTCCTAGGAATGATTTCACCAAGTGAGTGTAACTCATTTATGATAGAGGTGAATCTTGTGTGCATATCTTGAATAGATTCATCGTCCTTCATCCTAAAGAGTTCATACTCGGTGGTGAGTATATCAATCTTAGATTGGTTTACTTGAGTGGTTCCCTCATGTGCTGTTTGTAGAGCTTCCCATATCTCCTTGGCAGTTTCACAAGCAGAGATTCTATTGTATTCATCAGGTCCTATTCCACACACCAAAATTTTCTTGGAATGAAAATTTTTCTCCACGGCTTTCCTGGTTGTGTCACTGTATTCTTTTCTGCTTTTTGGCATTGTAAATGGAAGGTCTCCAACTGCCTTTGTTGGGATGTAAGGACCATCATATATGACATCCCACAGCTCAGAATCTTCAACCATGATAAAATCATGCATTCTTGTCTTCCACCACCCATAGTATTGCCCATTGAACCTGGGTGGTCTGTACGTAGATTGACCTTCTTCAAAATTTGGTGGAGCAGCCATACGGATCCTTCCTAGGTGTTAGCCTGATAGGAGGAACCCGCTCTGATACCAGTTGATATTTTATATGAGTCCACCAAACTATAGAGTACCTGGTCCTCTATAAGTTTCCACTGAGAATACTAATAAAACAGTAAGTAAATGTGACAGGGAGTTTTACGTGGAAAAATCCCTGCTCAAGGGGATAAGAAACCACGACCTACACTGGTAGGATTTCAACTTCACTATGAGCAACTTTTAGATTACAACCTATGCAATCTAGGAATTAAACTCTTAATCCCTCACTAACTCGTAATACACCTATTACAAGCCACTTTGCAATACACCTATTACAAAGACTTCAACTCATGACTAACTCTAGTCACGACACAAACACAAGAGGTTTATGGTTTTACAAGGGGGTTCCTAAGCAACGCTTCTAGCTAAGCAATTTAGGAATTATAGTAAGAATAATCACAAAGTTACAACTCAACTAAGGACAACAAAATACTTGATTTAGGAACTGGTCCGTAGTAGCATTGAACTTTGTTCTTCAGGTTCTTGAGAGTTAAGTTCACTGTTGTGGAAGGCTTGAATGCTTGAAGTTCTTTCTCAAGTGTTCAAGTGATGTTTTTGTTGTAATACACTTGTTAATACACCTTTGATGACATCACTTAAATGATGCAACCACTTGGTTGGTCAAAGGACAAGTGACTGCAAAACTTCTGCATTGTGTGCACTATTTCTGTGGAGTCGCTTTCCAGCTGTGCACAGTTGAATTTCGTACTGCTGTCAGGGGAACACAAGGGATCAGGTCCCTGTCTTGTTTCTCTATTCTCTACACTTGCAGCATATGTGTGCCTAATGTAGATGGGCTACATGAGTTGATTTTTTAGGAGGCCCACAACTCACGGTATTCCATCCATCCGGGTGCCACGAAGATGTATCAGGACTTGAGACAACACTATTGGTTGAGGAGAATTAAGAAGGATATAGTTGGGTTTGTTGCTCGGTGTCTCAACTGTCAGCAGGTAAAATATGAGCATTAGAGAACGAGTGGATTGCTTCAGAGGATAGAGATTCCAGAGTGGAAGTGGGAGTGGATCACCATGGATTTCGTAGTTGGGCTCCCACGGACTTCGAGAAAGTTCGGTTTTATTTGGGTGATTGTGGATCGGTTGACAAAGTCCTTGCACTTTATTCCAGTGGATACTACTTATTCTTCAGATCGGTTGGCTGAGATTTACACTCAAGAGATTGTTCGCCTTCAGGGTGTGCCAGTTTCTGCCATTTCAGATAGAGGCACGAAGTTTAAATCGTAGTTTTAGGGAGTCGTGCAGCGGGAGTTGGGCACTTAGGTTGAGTTGAGCACAACATTTCACCCTCAGATGGACGGACTGTCCGAGCGCACTATCCAGATACTGGAGGACATGCTACGCGCTTGTGTCTTTTTATTTCGGGGGTTCATGGGACAAGTTTCTGCCGCTAACAGAGTTTGCTTACAACAACAGTTATCAGTAGCACATTCAGATGGCTTTGTATGAGGCTTTATATGGGAGGCGGTGTAGATCTCTGGTGGATTGGTTTAAGCCAGGTGAGGCTAGGCTATTGGGTACTGACTTGGTCCAGGATGCTTTGGACAAGGTTAAATTGGTTCAGGAGCGGCTTCGCATTGTGCAGTCTAAACAGAAGAGTTATGCCGACAGGAAGGTCCGTGATGTGTCTTACATGGTTGGGAGAAGGTTTTGCTGAAGGTTTCACCCATGAAGGGTGTTATGAGGTTCGAGAGGAAGGAAAAATTGAGCCCTCGGTTTATTGGGCCTTTTGAGGTGCTTTAGAGGATCGGGGAGGTGGCTTACAAGATTGCCTTGCCACCTAGTTAGTCGAGTGTGCATCCAGTATTTCATGTTTCTATGCTTCGAAAGTATATCGGCGATCCGTCTCATGTTTTAGATATCAGCACGGTTCAGTTGGATGGTGATTTGACTTATGATGTGGAGTCGGTGGCCATTTTCGAGCGGCAGGTTCGAAAGTTGGGGTCAAAGGATATAGCTTCAGTGAAGGTGCAGTGGAGAGGTTAGCCCGTTGAGGAGGCTACTTTGGAGATCGAGCGGGAGATACGGAGCAGATATCCACACCTATTTGTGACTCCAGGTATGTTTTTAGACTCGTTCCAGGAGGAACGTTTGTTAAAGAGGGGAGAATGTAACGACCCGACCGGTTGTTTCGAGAGTTGCAGCCCCGTTCCCCCATTTTCTGCTCCTTTTGTACTCTACAACTGTTATATGACTTACCGGGTTGTTTGGTTTGGGCCCGGAGAGATCTCAGAGTGAATTGAGACACTTAGTCTCATAATTGAAAGCTTAAGTTGGAAAAGTTGACCGGATGTTGACTTATGTGTAAACGACCTCAGATTTGAATCTTTATGGTTCTGTTAGCTCCATTAGGTAATGACTTAGGATGTGTCCGGATTGTGATTTGGAGGTCCGTAGTAGAATTAGGCTTAAGTGGCGAAAGTTGGAATTTTGGAAAGTTTGACCGAGAGTGAACTTTTTGATATCGGGGTCGGATTGGATTTTAGGAAGTTGGAGTAGGTTCGTGGTATCATTTATGACTTATGTGCAAAATTTGAGGTCAATCAGACGCGATTTGATAGGTTTTGACATCGTTTGTAGAATTTGGAAATTTCAAAGTTCATTAGGCTTGAATCCATGTGCAATTCATATTTTTGATGTTGTTTGAGGTAATTTGAGGATTCTACTAAGTTAGTATGATGTTTGGGACTTGTTAGTATGTTCGGTTGAGGCCTTAGGGGCCTCAGGTTGATTTCGGGTGGTTAACGGACTTGGAATTGAGTTAGAGGAGTTGCTGAAGATTGGCAACTGCTGGTGTAATCGCACCTGCGGAGTGGGAACCACAGGTGTGAGATTGCATAAGCAAGAAGGGGACCGCAGAAGCGGTCAAGGAGGAAGCTGGCAGAAGTCATAGGTGCGAGGTCCTTTCCACACCTGCGTGTCCGCAGATGCGAGTGTTGGGTCGCAAAAGTGCATGGGCGCTTGGTGAGGCAGCTTCGCAGAAGCGGACTAGGCGTTGCAGAAGCGTGTACGCAGAAGCAGAATGGGCGTTGCAGAAGCGCGAAAGGCCGCATATGTGGTTAAGTGAACCGCATAAGCGGTTTTGCTGAGCAAAATAAAAATTACAAGGGTTCGCAATTTTCTGCATTTTCAAACGTTTTGAGCTCAGTCTTAGGCGATTTTGGAGAGAGTTTTCGAGGGGATTCATGAGAGGTAAATCCCCTGTGCTCTTTTTTGATCAATAATCTTGTATCCTCATTAATTTTCCCACCTAGTTTGTGTGTTTTTGAGGTGTAATTTGGGAGTTTGAGGCTAGGAATTTGGAGAGTTGATTTGGGAGATTTGGATGACGATTGGGTGTTGGATTTTGATAGAAATTGTATGGATGGAATCGTGGTCGTATGGGCTTGCGGGCTTTGTAACTTTTGTCGGATTTCAAGACATGGGGCCGGGGGCCAGGTTTGAGCCGATTTCATATTTTGAGCTATAATTTCGTAACTTTTTTGTAGAATTGATTCCTTTAACCCGTATTGATTGTATTGTACTGCTTGTGGCTAAATTCGGGACATTTGGAGGCCGATTCGCGAGGCAAAGGCATATTGGAGTAGAGTTTTGCTCGGATTGAGGTAAATAACAGTTCTATATCTAGTCCTGAGGGTATGAAACCCCGGATTTTGTGTTATGTGATTGGTTTGGAGGTGACGCACATGCTAGGTGACAGGTATGTGGGCGTGCACCGTGGGAATTGTGACTTGGTCCATTCCGTGAAACTGAAAAGTTGAATAAACTTGTTGTTAGCTATATGCTCTCCATGTGTTATAGAAATTTGACTGTGAATCATATTAGAGACCATGTTTAGGGTATGTGTTGCTACTATTGGGACCCACAGAGATCGTGTTACATGTTAAATTACCTGCTAAATGCTATTTGTATTCAGTCTCAGTTTTTACTCGCATATCATATCTCAGTCTCTATTTTTCTTGTTGATTCATTATAATATTAGTGTTTGGGCTGATTTTCTTGATTTTTGAGAGCCCGAGAAAATGGAGGATTGATGACCGAGTGAGGCCGAGGGCCAGATTGTAAGGATATTTATTTGATCGGGCTACACACTGCAACATTTCATTGATTTATGTCATGATTAGCCTGATATAGTGCTTGGGATGAAGGAGCCCCTCCGGAGTCTGTACACACCCTCCCAGTTAGCTCAGGTACCTACTGAGTGTGAGGGCCGAGTGCTGAGTGACTGTGAGGAAAGAGTGACTGTGAGAAATGAGTGATTATGAGATTGGAGTGAATGGGGGGACTAAGTGATTAGTTGCCCTGAGAGGTTATATATGATTTCATTGTTGTTGCACATAGTTGCCATGTTTCACTCTTTGGAAACTTTTAAGAGATATTTTTATCTGATTTTACTTGAACTTGGCATGTATAAACTGATTTGACTTAATTTACCGGATTTAAAAGCATGTCGACTTTCCTTGTTGAGACTACTAAAATTAAAATATAACTATGTAGCTCGTCACTATATTTTAGTTCCTTATTTACTATTGTTACTTACTGAGTTGGTCGTACTCATGCTACACCCTGCACTTCGTGTGCAGATCCAGGAGTTTCTGGACGCAAAGGGTGTTGATATCGAGGTAGCTGTCTGGCGTTTGCAGTCCTTGCTTCTCCTTCCTTATCTTTTCTTTTGTTGTATTTAGATACAGACTTTGATAGACACTTCATTTCTAGACTGGTGATGTATAGATGCTCATGGGATTAGTGACACCCCGATATTGGGAGCTATTTTCCGCACTTGCATTATTTGGGTTTTACCCAGTTTATGAAAACTTTGCTTATTTACAACTTCTTGATTCAATTTCGGTTAAATATTGGAAGTATTTTGGAAATGTCGGCTTGCCTAGTACCATCGATAAACGCAATCACGACAGGTTAGAATTTGGGTCGTGACATTGATTAATATTTCTTTTCCCATAAAAATGATTAATTTTCTAGAATTGGTGTTCTATTTAATAATGTATTAAATTTCAGGAGAGTAAGAAATTTAAAATAGGGAAAAGACAGGATTATGACGAGCAACTAGATATTTTTTTTACTCTTTTACCATTATGGGTATGTGTAGTTTTTCTGGTTTAAACTTTTTTCAAGAAATTTTTAGGGTTAAGATTATTATCTTGCAAAGTTGTAAGTGGCACTCGATCTTAGTAATAAAATATATTTTTAAATGGGTAAAATAAAAAAGTTGGAAGTCTTTTAGTTTTGAGGGGTAAATATGAGTCAGTCCAGTTATGATAAGGTATATTTGGTACAAAAGTTAAACGGAGGACAAATTTATTCTATTTTTCATAGTTGAGAGAAAAATATGAACCAATCCACTAATGATAAAGTCACGTTTGGGAACAAATTTAAAATAAGAGCAAATTTACTCTATTTCCCATAGTTAAGGGGCATTTTTAGCCCTTTTCATACTCCTAGTTCTTAACTACCCGTTGGAACTCATAATCAGTTAGTTCAAATTGTAGATGATCTCTTAACACTTCGAGCTAGGGGTGTTCGTGGTTCAGTTTGGGTCGGTTTTTTTCTAAAAAGAAACCAAACCAAGTAAGTCAGTTTGTTAAATATTAGAATCAATCTAAACCAATTAAGTCAGTTTTTTATCGATTCGATTTTTGTCGATTTTTTTGGTTATTTATCGGGTTCTTTTCTTAAATATGAGACTGTGACGACCCGGCCGATCGTCTCATGAGTTACCGCTCCGTTTCCCCCTCTGCTTGTATTTGCTTTAGTTATCGGTTTTATGTGTGATCGGGTTGGTGGGTTCGGGTTCGGAAAGGTTTTGAGAAGGTTGAGACACTTAGTCTCTTTTTAAGAAAGCTTAAGTTGGAAAAGTCAACTGGATGTTGACTTATGTGTTAGAGGGATCGGATGTGAGTTTTGATGGTTCGGATAGCTTCGGGAGATGATTTGGGACTTAGGAGTGTGATCGGAATGTGTTTTGGAGGTCCAGAGTAGATTTAGGCTTGAGTTGGCGAAATCGAGTTTTTGGCGTTTTCCGATTGATCGGTGAGATTTTGATATAGGGGTCGGAATGGAATTTCGGAAGTTGCAGTAGCTTCGTTATGTCATTTGGGATGTGTCTACAAAATTTCAGGTCATTCAGACGTGGTTTGGTACACTTTTTGATCAAAAGCGGAATGCGGAAGATTTTAGAACCTTAGGCTTGAATTCGATGTGTTTTGGTGGTTTTGATGTTGCTTGAGGTGTTTTGAAGGTTAGTATAAGTTTGAATGGTAGTATAAGACTTGTTGGTGCTTTTAGTTGAGGTCCGGGTGGCTTCGGAGTGATTTCGGATGGTTGACGGAAGGTTTGGAATTAAGTTGAAGAGCTGAAGTATTTTGTTACTGTCATAACCGCATCTGCGGTTAAAGGATCGCAGGTGCGACCCCACAGATGCGGGAGGCCAGTCGCAGAAGCGGAAAATGGCTAGGAAGGCAGGAACCACAGAAGCGGTTGTGGGACCACATTTGCGAAGGCGCAGGTACGGAATGCACATCGCTGATGCAGTTTTGGCCGCTTAAGTGAAAACCGCAGGTGCGGCCATTGGGACCGCAGAAGCGGTCACGCAGGTGCGGCATCTGGACTGCAGGTGCGAAAAGCCTGGGTCAGAATGTTTATATTTCCTCCTTCGCGATTTTCAGAGGGTTTCACTACTTTTAAACACGAATTTTGGAGCTTTGGGCGATTTGAAGAGAGAAATCAAGGAGACATCATTGAGGTAAGGTTTTGGATTATGAAAACTCGTTTTTATGGTATTAATTCGCGGACTAGAGCTGTAATTAAGGGTAAAATTAGAGAAACTAGGGCTTAGAAACCTAGGCCTTTGATAGAGGATTTGAAAGACCGTTTATGGTCGGATTTTGGACTTTTGATATGTGTGAACTCATGGGGAGATAAGGAATCTAATGATGTAAAATTTATCAAATTCCGAGACGTGGGCTCGGGGGTCGGGTTTTGGTAATTTCGGGATTCGCGTTGCGTTTCAATTGTTTTCGAGTGGGCTTCGTCCCTTTAGCATAATTTAACGGTTACGTTCTATTTTTGGTAGATTCGGAGCATTCGGAGGCTGATTCGAGGGGCAAAGGCATTGCGAGCTAGAGTTTGGGCCGGATTGAGGTGAGTAATGATTTTAAATGCTATCCTGAGGGTATGAAACCCCGGATTACACAACGTTCGGCTATGTTGAGGTGACGCACACGCTAGATGACGAGCGTGGGGCCATGCACCATCGGGGATTGTGACTTAGTCCATCCCGAACGACTGTTTTACTGCGTACTTAATAGCAACTTGTTTGACATTGTCATGTTTTGGGCTAAATGCCATATTTGGGCTTCGTGCCAACTGTTTGGACCCTTTGGGGATTGTTACTGATATTTCCTCACTATTTGATTTCATACTTGTGTTGTCATGCCATATTTTTTACTGTTTTCAAAACTCAGCTATGTTATTCGGTTTTAAACACCTTAAATGATATTTTTAAGATATTTTTGAGCTGAGCTTCATATTTTACTGTTGCCCGAGGGGCTTATGAGATTCTGACTGAGTAAGGCCGAGGGCCTGTATTGTGAAGATACTTTTGGGTCGGGCTGCACGCCGCAGCAGTGATATACTGATTATGATAATGAGGCCGAGGGCCTGAGATTGTACGCCACGAGGTGGCTTGTGATTGATATGAGGCCGAGAGCCTGTTTATGATGCCACGAGATGGCTTGATATTGCGCTTGGGCCTTAAGGGGCCCCTCCTGGAGTCTGTACACCCCTAGTGAGCGCGGGTACCCATGATGATATGAGATATAGCCCGAGGGGCTGGTATTGTTCTGTGATATTGCCCGATTGGATGATTCTTTTGTTTACTATGCCCGAGGCGCAGTTCTTATGTGTTTTACCTTTCCTAGCTACTCTTTCTATACTTGTTGAAACTGTTTAAAAGGTGTTTTATGAGATTTCACTGCTTAATTGTGTTTACTGATTTTATTCTGCCTCTTATAGCTTATTGTTGTGTTTTACGTGATTTTATATTGCTCAATCTTCATTTATTGTTATTACTCACTGAGTTGGAGTACTCACTTTACTCCCTGCACCCCTGTGTGCAGATTCGGGCGCTACAGGTCCTGCTACTGAGGGTTGATAGTTTCCAGCAGATCTTCGGAGATTTACTAGGTAGCTGCTTGGCGATTCGCAGCCCAGTGCATTCTCCCTCTATTTTATTTCCTTTCTGATTCAGTTATGTAGTAGTGGAGTAGACTTTCAGACTTGTAGTATTGTTTTAGATGCTCATGACTGGTGACACCCCGATGTCGGGCTGTGTTGGTTTTAAATTCCGCAAATTATATTGTTAACCTTTGTTTTGCGATTTTAATTCTGTTAAAGACTTAGTATTTATTATTTAAATTCCTTAAAGTGAATTGGAAGTGTGTCGGCTGGCCTTGTCTTCACGAGAGGCGCCATCACAACCGGGTCCGGGTTTAGGGTCGTGACACACTACCAAACGCATATTCCGTCGATTATATTTTCAACGTAACACTATCAAATCAATTGCTCGTTGAGAAATCAATCATTTACCAAGATATATCGATGATAATTGAATCAAATAGTGATGAATAATTGAAGTACTCAATTAAAAATCAATTATTTTTAACATGAAATAAATTCTTGTATTTAGCAAAAGAAAACTACCAATCAAACTAGAATGTAAAAGTAATGAATTAGATGAATATAATAGCAAAGAACTAGACTAAAAATACAAATGACTAATATGTACCATAAAATTTTAGGAACTTTATATAAAAATTGTTAGACCCCATATTTTCGTACACGAATATACGCCATAAGTAAATTAATTAATGGGAGCTCGAAAGTGAGATGTTATATCCCGCATTTTTGTACGTTAAAAGTTTCGTCTTCAGTTAATTGACGTAGACTCGGGGATGAGATTATCTTGACGTTAACGTATTTATACTATTTATAACAAGCAATAAGAAAATGTCATGAAGGATAAAGGGTATACGAACTAAAGAAAAGGAGTTTCGTTGGAAGTGGCCAATTTGGAATAAAATATGGGTTGAGCGATGATACCCGATAATTATGAACCGGTACCATGCAAGGTTACCATATGACCACGACAGTATAATGTATAAAGTATATATAAAGTATATTAAAACTAAATAGAATTTTAAGTAATTAGAGATAATTCTAATTATACGGGTAATTGGTTAATTACCGGATAACGGGACATTACCTAATTACCAAATAAGTGGATAATGACTAACCTTTCCCACCCCCACCCCACGTGGCAGCCCACTATCTCTATGTATACATGACTCTTACAATCGAGCTTAGGTGGCCAGATAAGGATAATAGGAATTTAATAAAGACTGGTTACAAGTCTTGTTTCCATCTTTCATTTTGACAAAAATCAGAACATAAGAATCATATATCAAGTCTAGTCTCCATTTTCATTTGGAAAGAATCAAACGTCCTTAACAAGAATCACATATCAATTCTTTCAAAGTTCAAAAACGTTCTTTCTCAGTTCAGAAACATTAGAAGCAGAAGCTAACCTATCGTTCCAAAAAGCTTCATGGAATCAGAAGCAATTTCGTTCCAAAATTTCAAAGGATCAAAAGCAAAATTTCGTTCATGAATTTCAAAGAAGCAGGAGCAAATTTCGTTCAAGGATTTTAAAAAAACAAAAGCAGAAGCTTAATCTGACTTTTTTTTGAGTTCTAAGTTCAATCAACGAAGGTTTTCCAACGAAATATTATACGGAGTTTTCCCTACTTCAGGTATGTTAAGGCCATCCCTTCAATCTTTTAGCATGGTCCAAATTATGCAGAAGAAACGAGCAAACGACAGTTTTCATAAATTACTCTATTCATAGAAATACTAGGGGTGTCTATATTCTTGATTCCCCATGTGAATAATTATTATCTTCTGTTCATGAGTCTCAGAATAATACGCAGTTGAAAAAGTTTATCCGGAAGGAATATTGAGATTATTACGTGTTTTTCATGAATTTCACCCATTTATACATGTGCATTGACCCATGAACAGATGACGTTATATACACGTATATATGTAAATATAGGTATGTGGGATATTGGAAAAGGTTACGGCATTATATATGCACCATCACTTGATCAGCTGGTATACGTTGATGATTTGTCCAAAGTGGCCGAGATGATATGATGGGATGCCCTCAGAGGCTTGATGATGTTATGTACGTACAGACCCATGCATTACATGACATTTTTACGCATATGCATGATATTATAAATGTTTCGGGCTTTATAAAGTTATTCAGATTACAGATGGATTTCTTTGTTCCATGTTTCATCTATATCTCTACGTATAGATTTTCATGCCTTACATACTCAGTACATTTTTTCGTATTGACGTCCCTTTTGCCTGGGGACACTGTGTTTCATGCCCGCAGGTCCCGATAAACAGGTCGAGAGTCCTCCAAGTAGGCAATCAGCTCAGCGGAAGATGTTCGTACGCTCCATTTGTTTCAGAGTTTCTTTTTTTGGTTAGTATGATTTAGACGTGTATCGTTTGGTATGGCGGGACTTTGTCCCGATCTTTGTGAAAATTATGTATTCTTTGAGGCTTGTAGACATATGTGATGTACGTAAAAGATTGTATGGCCTTGTCGGGCTATGTTCAGTATACGAGTGGTTATTTTTTCCTTATAGGCCCGTACGTCATATGTATAAGTTTGGACTACATGTTGGATCGTCCAATGTCGAGTATTTCTCCATGTTTTATTGTACTTATCTCACAACAGCCTCTCTGGCTCATTTACCTATGATAGTGTGATACGAAAGATACGTTACATAGGTACTCGGTTGAGTAAGGTACCGGATGCCCGTCGCGGCCCATCGGTTTGGGTCGTGACAAAAGTGGTATCAGAGCAGTTCTGTCCTAGGGAGTCTACAAGTCGTGTCTAGTAGAGCCTTGTTTATGGGTGTGTTGTGCACCACACTTATAAGCAGGATGCTACAAGGCATTTAAGACTGTCACTCTTTCTTCTTACTCTAGATCGTGTGGTAGAGCTCACTTATAAGAATTTAAATCCCGAACTTCTATTCGTAATAAGACGATGCCTACATTCAGAAAGACGATCGATAAGAGATATAGCTGTGAAAGTGTTGAGTTAGAGGAACTCGATTTTTGCGTTTTGCTTATGATGGGTAAATGAGAGGTCTTCAGCAGATCATGCGTATAGTAAAAGGTGTACGGTTCTTGATAAGGAGCTTTTAGGAAAGAATACTTATTCAGTCTTACGGTAAAAAGGAATAACAGAGTCAAAAGTTAGGCACGAGTTGCAGCAAGTAAAAGAAGCAAGATGAAGAAGGGTACGAGGTACCCAGTTAATAAAGAATATTCTTATTTACCATTCAGGAAGAGAGATATAAGTATTTTGAGTTACCTTCAACAGTAACAGAGGTATGTATAATTGGCCACCCCGATCTGCGTTATGCTCTATGGGAGATAACAAATATGGTTTAAGAGAAGGACATAATATCACAATCCAGCTGGGGTTAGAGTAACCCAAAATGGTGAATTGACCGTTTGTGTTGGTCGATATTTCTGAAGGATATTGCAAATGTACTAATAGATCTCCTTGTGAGACACCCAGATGGCACACTCTAAAATAGTACAGCTAGATATGAGTACTATAAAGATAGGAACTGGAAACCTTGAAGGGGTAAATATTACCTTAGTATGGCTCCTGTTCTTAGTAGAGGGAGAATGTTAGGCTGCCCGAAGAGCCAGTAGATGGAGCAAGGGAAGGTAAAAAGTGAAAGAATGTCTTGTTGAAGATGTCAAAAGAAAAGGATAGACAGAAATATTAGCAGAAAAATAAGAATAGAGAGATAAGGAAGCATTATGAGTAAGATGTGATACATGAATGATAAACGGTAGATCAAAAGATGACAGTATTCCAGAATCTATAGTCAAGTGAAGAAAGAAACGAGAGGTGACTGGCCTTGAGAATATAGGCTATAAAGTTATATCCTCATTTCGAGAAATAAGTTCGCAACTCTGATGCGATTGCCAAAAGGAAAAGTTAGACCCCAGAGTTCTAGAAGCCAGTATGGATAGGTGAACAAGATTAACAAAACATGAATTAGGGACTGAGTGATTTGATAATAGTCGGCATCATGAGAATTTCATATTTCGTTCCGGCGATAGTAGAATGGACAACAGAAGAAGATTCAAGAGAAAATTGGAGAATGGACATTCAAGAAGACGCTTCCCTAAAGCAAGCAATATGAGCAAAGTTAAGCTCAAGGGACTGTATGTTTTAGTTACACTAAGTATCACCATCGCAAGTAAGGAATTTTGTTATCCTCGATATAAAAGGATTACCGCAAGGCGTGTAAGGGTCATCGATGATATGAAAGGACGCCAAAGATGAAGAGGTAAAACATCTATAGGTAGGTTGTCGTAGCTCCAACTCTCAGTACTCCGCTAAAGGGGGGAATATGGTGTGATGTGGTGTTAAGTAAGAATCAAGTGATTCTAGTAATTATGGAATGGTAAAGAAAGAATGTGATAAAAATGAGATTGCACTTATTCAAAGCCTACAGATATACTACGATTCCAAAATATTATGCAAACACAACGTCAAGGAAAGGAAGTAAGCGTCCCTGCCGAGATGTTATTGATAGATAAAGAGCCAGTGCGAGACGTAAGTTAAGATAAAGGAAATAATGATTACAAGAAACATTGATATAAGAACGGGCCAATGAGTAATTAGTAATTGGTTCGGGAAGAGCCTAGTTACAGATAAACAGGAGGTTAAAGACGAGTCAGCAGATCGTGCAAGATAAATGTAGTAAAACCCAACATGGAGAATTCAGCCTCGCTGTCATGTCATTATAATACTTGAGATATATTCAAATAAGAGTAGGGGTAGTTAAAGGTACCGTATGAGTGTGACGGAGATAAAAGAAAGTGCCACTGAGAAGACAGTCAAATATCAGTTCAGAAGCAACCCTACAAACGCAAGGGTAAGGTGGTAATTAAGTAGCTACAGATAATTGTAGGCGAGGAAGGACATCAACAGTTTTATTGGGTATACAATGTAATAAGCTCACAGCTTTACAAGAGTCAGAGGGTCCTCCCTAAGTACTACAGTGAAAGACTAGCTGAGGAAATGAGGAAGAAGGTTCATAAGCACCATGACTTGAAGAGGAAATGGTCTTGTAACAACAGTTTCACAACAACATTATACTTCCTCCATAAGAAAGAGGAACCTACCATGGCTAGTGAACGGGAAGAAAAATCAAAAGCAATATTCGAAGATCATGTTAGTTGTACGAAAATTCTAGCATGCGTGAGAGCTAAGATAAGCTAAGTATGCACCCAACAAGGGGGAAGAAAGACCAGAAAAGGTTATGGCTTACGTTTAAAGAAAACTAAGAAGGAACGAAAGAATCATTCGATCAATTATCCAGAGTTGGTTACGTTATGAACACACTTAAGAGTTTGGAGTATTATTCATGAAGCATATATGTTGACAATCATACAGCCGTAGAAGATTCAGGTATAAGTTAAAAGAAAGAATTGAGCCCAGGTTATAAACAAACGAATGAATTGTTAGAAGATTGTATCATGGATATTCCATAGCGTCCATGGAGGGCTAAAGTAATAACTAATACGATGAGCCGCAGATTGGAAGATAACTTAAGCCAACATAAAGGCCGATCAGAAGAAGGAGGAAACTAAAGAGTTACATCAACAAAGTAAATCAGGAATCCGATTATTGACCCGAAATTGTAGAAATCGTGATTAAGAACATTGCAGGATCACTCTTAACATCAGAGGTACAAGAGAGGAAGTACAACAACCATATTCTATAACAGCCCTACGATAAAGCTAGTTGGAAAAGTACATGCCTCATAAGAAGTCAGCGCGAAGCTCCCACCGCATTGTGTACGCACAATGTTATAATAAGAGCTTCAAGTTATGGATGTGAATTATACCTATGTGGAAGGGAGGTATGAAAGAGATAGAAGATATGATGCGAGATTTTAAGGCAAAGGTAAGCAACGTATGAGATACTCAAAGGCAGAAGATCGTGAATAGTCCATTCCTCGAATAAAAGGCTAGAAGCACGAGGATTCAGTATCTAGGAATAATAGCGGCATCGTCAGTAGCATATCTTCCAGCCTATGGTCTAGGTATCGCAAAGCCTGACTAAGACAATGAAAAAAAGTTAGAGACGATGTGATGCCTCGCTTGACGATCCAAAATGACATAAGGAAATCTATGATGCAAGCAAGTTGGAAGGTTGCAAGTAATATAAATATGAGAGGAGATTAGGCTGGCATTCTTAAGATGAACAATAATGTGGAAGCATTAGAGGATATAGATTTATACGTATGGGATAAGTAATAAAAATAACCTGGAATTTGATAGCATGCCTCAGTAACGAGAAATCGAGGTAAGAGTTATGGTATAGTATGACCTACATAGATGCAGTAAAATCACAGGAATGGATAACCAGGTCTATGAAACAAGATGTAGCAATATTCGTAACTTCAACGAAGCACCGAGAAAAGAACTTTAGTATACCTACAAATGCCCGGAGGAACATTTTATCAAGCTCTGTATGTGTTTGCAAAGTGAGGTCTAGAGATTGGCTAGGAGATAGAGCAAAAAAAGAAGAAGAGAGAAACAGAGAGAGGAAAGAATAGTCGCATAGGCGCACTTACAAGGTCAGAGTCATACAGGCTGCATGACAGAAGATAGCAACAGTTACGAGATTGGAAAGATTTTGACCACAAGTCGTGGTATGAGAAAGAGGACTAAAGAGGGGAATGCCCTGGCCTTTGGACTTATTCGCAGAACAGTTGCCTAGATGGAAAGAGGAGTACTAAAGTATTCGCAAGAGCTATGGGATATGAGAATGATAAGCGCATCAGTCAACATTCGAGGACGAATGTTCCAAAGGGGGGAATGATGTTAGACCCCATATTTTCGTACATGAATATACGCCATAAGTAAATCAATGAATGAGAGCTCGGAAGCGAGATGTTACGTCCCGCATTTTCGTATGTTAAAAGTTTCGTCTTCAGTTAATTGACGTAGACTCGGGAATGAGATCATCTTGACGTTAACGTATTTATACTATTTATAACAAGCAATAAGAAAATGTCATGAAGGATAAAGGGTATACGAATTAAAGAAAACGAGTTTCGTTGGAAGTGACCAATTTTGGGATAAAATACGGGTTGAGCGATAATACCCGATAATTATGAACTAGTACCATGCAAGGTAATATATGACCACGATAGTATAATGTACAAAGTATATACAAAGTATATTAAAACTAAGTAAAATTTTAAGTAATTTGAGATAATTCTTAATTATATGGGTAATTACCGGGTAACGGGACATTACCTAATTACCAAATAAGTGGATAATGACTAATATTTCCCACCCCACCCCACGTGGCAGCCCACTATCTCTATGTATACATGACTCTTACAATTGAGCTTAGGTGGCTAGATAAGGATAATAGGAATTTAATAAAGACTTGTTACAAGTCTTGTTTCCATCTTTCATTTGGACAAAAATCAGAACATAAGAATCATATATCAAGTCTAGTCTCCATTTTCATTTGGAAAGAATCAAACGTCCTTAACAAGAATCAGATATCAATGCTTTCAAAGTTCAAAAACGTTCTTTCTCAATTCAGAAACGTTAAGCAGAAGCTAACCTATCGTTCCAAAAAGCTTCATAGAATCAGAAGCAATTTCGTTCCAAAATTTCAAAGGATCAAAAGCAAAATTTCGTTCATGAATTTCAAAGAAGCAGGAGCAAATTTCGTTCAAGGATTTCAAAAAAAAAAAAAAAAGCAGAAGCTTAATCCGATTTTTTTTTTTGAGTTCTAAATTCAATCAATGAAGGTTTTCCAACGGAATATTATACGGAGTTTTTCCTACTCCAGGTATGTTAAGGTCATCCCTTCTTTCTTTTAGCATGGTCCAAATTATGCAGAAGAAACGAGCAAACGCACAGTTTTAATAAATTACTCTATTCATAGAAATACTCGGGGTGTCTATATTCTTGATTGCCCATGTGAATTATTATTATCTTCTATTCATGTGTCTCAGAATAATACGCAGTTGAAAAAGTTTATCCGGAAGGAATATTGAGATTATTACGTATTTTTCATGCATTTCACCCATTTATACATGTGCATTGACCCATGACCAGATGACGTTATATACGCGTATATATGTAAATATATGTATATGAGATATGGAAAAATGTTACGACGTTATATACGCATCACCTCCTAGTCAGCTGGTATACGTTGATGATTTGCCCAAAATGGCCGAGATGATATGATGGGATGCCCTCAGAGGCTTGATGATGTTATGTACGTACAGACCCATGCATTACATGACATTTATATGCATATGCATGACATTATAAATATTTCGGGATTTATAAAGTTTTTCAGATTACAGATGGATTTCATGTTTCATCTATATCTCTACGTATAGATTTTCATGCCTTACATACTCAGTATATTTTTCGTACTGACGTCCCTTTTGCCTGGGGACCTTGTGTTTCATGCCCGCAGGTCCCAATAAACATGTAGAGAGCCCTTCAAGTAGGCAATCAGCTCAGCGGAAGATGTTGGTGCGCTCCATTTGCTTCGGAGTTGCTTGTTTGGTTAGTATGATTTAGACGTGTAATGTTTGGTATGGTGGGACTCTGTCCCGATCTTTGTGAAAATTATGTATTCTTAGAGGCTTGTAGACAGATGTCATATACGTATAAGATTGTATGGCCTTGTCGGTCTATGTTCAGTATACGAGTGGTTATTTTTTCCTTTTAGGCCCGTACGTCATATGTATAAGTTTGGACTACATGTTGGATCGTCCAATGTCGAGTATTTCTCCATGTTTTATTGCACTTATCTCACGACAGCATCTCTGGCTCATTTACCTATGATAGTATGATACGAAAGATACGTTACGTAGGTACTCCGTTGAGTAAGCTACCAGGTGCCCGTCGCGGCCCATCGGTTTGGGTCGTGAAAAAATATACACATATATAGGTGTAATAATAAATTTAAATAGCTACTTTTATCGTCAGTTTGGTTCGATTTTTTTTCGATTATTTTTTGATTAAAACCAAACCAAACCTAAAAACTATCGATTTTTAAAATTCAAAACTAAAACCAAACCAAACCTAAAAAGTATCGATTTTTTTGGTTGGTTTGATTCGGTTTTTCGGGTTTTTTTGAACACCCATACTTTGAGTTGTTTCTTTGAGTATATTATCTAACAAAATTGTACTGCACTATTTTAGGCATATTTTATCTGCCGCTGACCTGTGTAATTAATTCAATCCAATTTTTGAACATGATCCATTCTACTTTCCAAAGTTAGGGTACGAACATAAGACAAGTATTGTACATCTAATATAATATTTATTATCTATCAACAAACTTTATTGGATGACTCATAAAAGAAGAATTCCTGGCCAGCCACACGTAAGTATATATTTTTAATTTATATAAGAGTAAAAAAAATCACATGTTATTACCAAAAAAAACAAAAATCACATGTTGAAAGAGAAAAAGGATACATGCATCAGAACCTTGCCAGATTTTTCCATTATATGCCATGCATTAATGTTTATTCAGATGTTCTGTACTTACTTTCTACTAGGTATGAAATAAGAATTCCCTACCATACGCAACCCCTTATATTTACTATTTATAGTATGTAGTTTTGAATTTTAAGAAACCACTTTCACCAATGATTTGATCGATTACTCAATTATATTAGTACTAATTTGTAAATCTACTAATCGTACTGGACTTAATTATAGGAAATGCCTCAAAAATGGTAAAACATGAGCAACTCAAGTTTGTAATAGTATTTGGACAAATAAACCAAATGTATGAGAAAGTCGAGTGCTTTTGGAAGTGAAGTAGCACACTAGACTAAATTGAGGAGTCCGAAACTTAATTAATGATTTTTTGTACAAAAAACACTTTTTTAATGTTTTAAAAAAAAGTTACATTAATGAGTACTTCGCAGTATTATACTGCGAATCGGGTTAACGGAAATTTTGCCGTTAAAACAATTCGCAGTATCATACTGCGAAATATTAAAAAAATAATTTTTTTTATGCAATTCGCGGTATAATACTGCGAATCGCTTGAGATGGGCCCCACCAATAATTAATTGACATAACAATAATTCAAATACGTAAAACGCAGTATAATACTGCGAATTACTTTGAAAAATTGTACACCCCAAGCTCGGACTTGCCTTATTTATAGACGTTTCAATTTTATAAAAATTCATTCAACACTTAAACTTCAAACATACGTTCATTATTCTCTCTTCTCCTTATCAATCAATTTTTTACAATGTCTGAAGTGCCAAAAATAAGGGTTTCACTGTATTGGGGGGATGAGGTTGTGGTGGAGAATAACTCTGTGAGGTATAGCTCACCTCCACAGTGTCATGTTAAATTGCCGCTTAATATGGAGTACGATACATTGGTATCGTTGTTACGTAAAAAAATGAGTGAGCGGAGGCGTTCGGTTAGCCTTAAAGTAACCGGTAGATTTCCTTATTCAGTGACTCCGCAGGGGTTTGCTTATTATTCTGAGTTTAACATCGAGGATGATGAAACTCTTAGAGATTTTTTGCGGATTCCGGACGAATACAGGGAATTTATTGTAATAAAATTATTGGAAATGTACGTGAAGGTGGAGGACCTTCCTAGTAATGAGGGCGTGCATAGCAGGGATAACCCCCAGTCATCGGGTGGTTATTCTGGAGCAGCTTTTGCCGGACAGATTACAGATAAAAGAGCTTGCCTTGATTTAAACTTGTCACCACAGGCGAATGAGCAGCCACGAAATAATGTTTCCACTTTATATAATCAACAAGACGACTGGTAAACTTCAATTTTACTACGTTTTAGCAAATTTTTTTTTCATGTTTTAATTGGATTTGTATTAACACTCATATTTTTTATAGGGGGTATCGTCCGGATTTGAATTTTACAAGTTATGACCAAGCCCCTAGTTGGAATATGGGCAGGTCTTGAGTAATGGACCACGGTGGTCCATCTGGTAGTTATCACCAACATGAAAATATCCATCATGAAACGTCAAGACAATACGATTTGTAAGTAAAGTGATATAGCGATATCTAAAGTATTTTTCCTGAGTATTGGGTAACTTATGTATTTGTTCTTTTTGTGCAGTGAAAACGAGCTTCTTGAAGCTCCTGGCCTCACACAGTTGCCCATAGACGACGTTTTTACTCGTGATTTGGCAGATGCGCAGAGTCAGGAGGATGATAGTGATTATGACAACAATACGGATGAGTCTGGGGATGACACACCCTTCCATGATGAGGGGGATGATGAGGAGGAGGAAGTGAATGTTGAACCTGAGCTGACCAGGGAGCATGTTCCTCCACCTCCCGCTAGACCAAGAGTGTATGAGTCCCACGTGCCATTTCATGAGCGAAATATTCCCTACCTTGATAATTTGCCAAGCATGCCTAACGTCGATGCCCTCACAAGGGATGATGATGAATTACGGTCAGTGATGTGGGATGAATCTAGACCAGCTGTTCTTACAAAGGGCATGTATTTCCCCGATAAAGCTCGCCTAATTAGGGCTGTAAAAATCTACAGTATAAGAGAGTGTCGTGAGATGACGGTAAGTGAGTCAACTACGGAGAAATACAAGGTTGTATGCCGTAGGTGGTTTATGGGTTGTCACTGGATGTTGCGTGCCACAAAGAAGAAATCAGGTTTGTGGAAAGTGGGTAAATTTATTAGCGAGCACAGATGTGAAATGGACACATTCAATGAGAATCACTTCAACTTGGATGTGGACTTGATTTCCCTTGTCTTGATTCCATTTTTGGAAGTGTCCATTAGGTTCAAATTGTTGTTAAAAGATAGTTGTTACTATTATTTACATAAAGCACTATTTACAGAAAGTTAATACATAAGAAAATCAGTGTGTGCCGCAGCCTGTGTGCTTCAGTGATGCTGCTGGCCTAAGTCGCATGCCCTGTCGCTCGGGCACACTATCTGGATCATCATCATCAAGCCGCCTCTTTATGTGAGGATGTACAGCAGCATCAACACCACAACTGTCAGGGTCGGAAGAATAGGCCGTCGTGCCGTCAGCAACCTACAAAACAAGAAGTAATCTTAGCATGTGTAAATGTATTATTTTATGAAAATGTATTATTATCTTAACCTACAGAATGCACTATTATTTTAAGTAAGAAAACATTTTCTCACCATGGTCTCGTCGACCTCCTGGATATATGTATCGATGGTGTGCTCATCACCGCATGTAGTATCCTCAAAGATGGGTTGGGACGAAGACTGCATAAGAAAGTAACAATTAATTATTTGCAGCGATTTAAGGAAAAGAAAACAAATTGAAATATTAAAGTAATACAAACATACCGCCGCCTGTGGTAGATCCGCGTGAAATGCCGGGGACGATGGATAACTCAACCTACGCCCGCCATCCACGTCCCAGGCCGGCCGATCCTCAGCTGCGGTAGATGGGCATGTGAAGTACTGATCTACATCCCCGTCGAATGTACCCATGATCGACAATGCTCCTGACGGGGTGACCTGCGATGCTGGCAAAGATAGCTGAAGGCTATATGAAGGCATGCTGCTGGAAGGCTCATCTGCATGAGGGATATAACCCTGCTGATCATCTCCAAAGCCCCCAACTCCAAACTCCGCGTCATGTCCATCGACAGGTGGGTCGACAGGTACCTCAACGCCCCCTTGCTGACCACCTCCTCGCCGTCCCCTGCGACCCCGTGGGGCACCCCTGCCTGGTGGGGGACCCCTCGCTGGTGCCCTACCCTTGGCTCGTGAGACTGGCCTACCCCGCTGGTAGGCCTCTGGAGCCACATACTGAGGCTCATGGTCTAACATCTCGACATCTCTCGCCTGCAACAGTGTCAGACGAACCATCTGAGCCACCTCCCGGCCATACTCAACCACTTCAGGGATGTCCGAACGCTGCTGCATCTCCTTCCCGACTGGTAGATGCGATGAAGCCCAATAGCCTGTGAAACATTTAAAATAGTAATTAAATAACGCTATAACACAATTATAAGATATTAATAAGTCACAAAAACATACCAGTGCCTCGTGCCTCCCGGCGTACGGTCTGTAGCGCTCGCCAAGTACATGAACAGGGTTCCCGATCATCATTCGGGTATGACGGCGGTACCACCCAGCATACAGATGGATAGAGGCCTCCTGGAAAACTGTAGGTGGTAGCGGAATGCGCTCAGTTCGGTCCTCCCAATAAGCTATCTGCTGCTGTAGCTATCCAATATACTGCCGGTCCATGTTCGAATGGTCGTCCCGCTGATAGTGTGTAGACTCCCATCCAGGCTCCCTCGGTATAGGCTGAGGATGGCCAAACTGTCGAAGCACACGCTCCGTGGCATGATACTCAACGTAATCCCAGAAGATCAACGGGACGGAGGTGCTCCAAATCAGCCGGTCGACTGAGCAACAAGCGGGTAGCTGACCAAGCAACTCGATGTTGTATGGCGTCCAGATGAACTACCAATAGTAACAAAAAAATGAGTACGCAAAACACAACTCAATTTAAAACAACCAAGTGTAGGTACATATTTACCTGTCCGTCCACCAACATATCTAACACATCCCTAAGAAGGGGGAGATTATGATGAGCATCCATCCCTCGGTAGGTCCCACGCCGGAGAATCCACCTGATAGCTAGAGGGAGAAGCGGATAATCCTCACCGGGCGGGAGTAGTGGTAGAGGTGGTTGCAACGGCATGATCCGCTGTCAAGCCCAAACCTAAGATAAAATGTTGATGTAAATTTATGAGTCATTTCGCGATATAGAATTTGGGGTAACGAACAATGTATTCGAAAATTTTTTGCACCTGTAGGAGGGGCAGAAAACCACATATATCAACTGCTGGACCTACGCTCGCCCGGCACATGCTCCTATATAGATAGGCCAGAACAGTAGCACCCCAGCTGTACTGTGGTAGCTCATCCAGATGCTCAAGACAATGGAGAAAGCGCATACTCACTTTACTCCCCGAAGTGTCCGGGAACAAGACACACCCGAAAAGTAGGAGCAACGCCAACCGAGTGTACCTCTGAATCCAAAGATGGTCCGTCTCGTGGGTAATATCTGGGTGCAAATCCGCCATCTAATCTCTAATGAATGACAAAGCCACGCGACTGCCACCCCGGTCACCCTAAGGTCTAGAACCAGTCAACTGCCCCATCATGTCCGCCAACTGTGCACGAGTCATCCCTCTCCGGTGGTGGGGCAGTGCGAAGGCGCGTCCCTCTACGCGCAGTCCGTATAAAACTTGGACATCCTGCAGCGTGATGGTGGCCTCTCCAGTGGGCAAGTGAAATGTATGCGTCTCCGGTCGCCACCGCTCTACCAAGGCCGTGATGAGTGACCAATCAAGCTGCATCCGTCCAAGCTCAAAAATGGTATATAATCCCGTAGTCTGGAGGCTCTCTACTACGCGCTCATGGAAAGGATGCTCGGCAATAAACTCCCACAAATCATCAGGCCTCCTGGGGCGGAGAGCCTACATCGATAACTGTCCCTCCCAAACATAGGAGGACCTATGGTCGCCCTGCAGCACTAGTAGCTGATCCTCCGCAGATCCACGATGCGCAGGCGGAGGAAACGCCATGTCGGCTACTATAATTTAAACAAAATTAATTGTTTGTGTTAGTGTAATAAATTAAATAATTAAGTATGATTTTTGAATTGGAGATAATAGTTATGTATGGGTTCCAAACTTGGTTTTTGAGGCCTGGTACCACCGAATAATCCTTAATTATTATGCGTCTCAATTCCAACATTTTCAGAATTTTGTTAACTTAATAAATTAAATTATAAATTTTTGTAATTGGAGATAATAGTTATGTATGGGTTCCAGGCTTGATTTTTGAGGCTCGGTACCACCGAATAATCCTTAATTATTATGCGTCTCAATTTCAACATTTTTAGAATTTTGTTAACTCAATAAATTAAATTATAAATTTTACTAATTGGAGATAATAGTTATGTATGGGTTCCTGGCTTGATTTTTGAGGCCCGGTACCACCGAATAATCCTTAATTATTATGCGTCTCAATTTCAACATTTTTAGAATTTTGTTAACTTAATAAATTAAATTATAAATTTTTGTAATTGGAGATAATAGTTATGTATGGGTTCCAGGCTTGATTTTTGAGGCCCGGTACCACCAAATAATCCTTAATTGCGTCTCAAATTCGGGTATATAAATCAAATATAACACAAACAATAAAGTAGCATTTTTTGTCACAAACATAATATAAATTTGGGTATCAAATAAATCAATCCGGATATATAAAAGATACAAAATTAAACACAAACATAACATAAATTCACATGGAAACATGCTAAACAATACTAATATGCATGACTATACGAGTTTCGGCATAAACTAAATTGAAATACCTCGATGTAAATTCTTTGAATATTGTTGAAATTGAATTTTTGCACTCGAAACACGGTATCCAAAGCTTTTTTTATATGTGGGACCTACACGCCTTGCTCTTTATGGGACGGGTAGGCCCGAATTTTTTTTTTTCAAAATAAAACGGGAGTAGAGGACAGAAAGGAATTCTTGAGTTTGTTTTTTAATGGAGGGGGGCTGAAATGTCAGGGAAGATGGAAGAAGAATAGCCTTATTTAATTAAGGCAACTATTACATTAAACGCTGTGTTTTTGTTAAAAAAATAAAAAAAAACTTTTCAATATGATACTGCAAATTGTTTTAACGGCAAAATTTCCGTTAACCCGATTCGCAGTATAGTACTGCAAAATACTCATTTTTGTGACTTTTTTTTTAAAACATTAAAAACATACTTTGTGTCTAAAAAATCATTAATTAAGTTTCGGTTTCCTTCTATTTGCTGACCCAACGAATGATAAGCCATACACACACATGTAATGCCAAAACGAATGTCCCTTCTCTAACTGAGAATTAACGCTGAATAGTCACATGTGCAACAATGGTAAAACAGCACAGTAACTTCACACTCGTCATGATCAACTTTACGAAGATTTCCTAAAGATTGTCATCCCTCCAAGTAAGAGAATTGATGCTGAAAGTTCCTATATACAAGGACAGCAAAACAACTTACCCTGTTTATACATTTAAAAAGTTATGCATTCTCGTAACGTAACAGCTATAGATAAATGCATCCATTTCCATACATCCAAGTTCATCAGTAAACTTAGTCAGACCATAAGTGTCGGATTGCACCCCAATCTATGTTTACATCTGATTGGGGGGATTCATCGTGAATGCGGCCAACAGAATCAACCCCACTTGCATGACAATCTATGTTCACATGTGATAGCAAATTTCTCGGGTTGATCACTATTCCCGCAAGTATTGATAGAACCACAAATCCCAGTAGAAATGATCCAAGAATCTTCAAGACATCCTAAAAGAGAAAATGTAACATGTTTTAAAATTGCACCATAGGTAGTAATTTAAACTGAAGAGCACATGTAGATGCAGAGTATGGTACAAGTTTCAACAAGCACAAATCAATTATCATCCATAAAACTACGAATACGTGCATTTTACTTTTTCCATCCATGTCATAATACAGCTGAATGTTATACCTAAAATGAATATTGCACGCAAATGTAGCACTGTGAACTAGAAATAGCAATTTTATAACTGGATCTTAAGAACAGGCTAGGCGGGTGACATTCATCTAGTGGCAAAATAGGAGTAGCCCAAATCAATGTTCCAACAGCCTGGGCTACATTAATATCAGCCGTTACAGCATTTTGTCAAAAAGTAGAAATGATGAATAAAAAAAGCTAATTGCTCTTGCATATCGCATTTTTATTTTATTGCACAGTGAATAACTTTTAGCAACTCTACTGTATAGCTACAGGCCGAAAAATAAAACAAACGGAAAAATGAAATTTGAATGGTTGGAACATGACCCTTTATTTACTCAAACCCATTTTAACCCGCATAAATTTGACCCGAACACGTGACACCCTAGACCCTAGTCAAGAGACGAAGCATAAAAGGGGAAGCGACCAACATACATCAACGACTGCACAAAAATACGCATTACTGCTTCACTATTTAACTAAATTGATTGTTCCCGAAAGACTGTCCATGGAGATGATGGCACGTAAGACCATACGAGTTTAAACCTGTCTTTAAAGACAGATGAATTTTGTAAAAGTCCCTAACAAAGAAGTGAAACTACCTAAAACAAGAATCAACCATGTGAGTTAAGTTCCTCTAACAATAATCTCACCTTGCTGCCAAATGGGCCTTTGAAAGGTAAGTTTTTATCAGCGTGCTCGAGGCAGTAACGAAGCATGTTAACTATCGTCAACTTAGTTCCTGAATCATCGCTTTCTGAAAACACAATACCAAAAGGAGAAAAAAAAAGGGAGGAAAAAGATTATAGTTCAGTTCAACTTAAACAGATTCATGTAACAGCATGCTAACTAATCTTGATGCCACCTGGGATGTCAAAAATTTGTTTCTTCGGATGAATACCCAGCAGATGTCCCAAATACATGCGGATTCGCGTACGATCAGAAAGAGAAAGTAAATCACCTTGTGTGAGCACGACAACAGGCTTGTCATCTGAGATGGCGAGAATAAGCAAATTAAAAGAGCCGTAATATGCTCCAACAACGAGAAATAGAAAATGGGATGATTAAATGCTGTAATATGTGGTAAACTTAGCATCAATCTGACACTTGTTTTTGGATGAAATAAGGATTTTTTTCCTTGTTACTTTCAATGTTAATTTTGGAAATCCAAGATGAACTCCCCCTTATTCTGATCAAGGAAGCTTCAACCAACATTAATTGATACCAGGAGAACAACTACAATTTTGTTACTACCTACACATTTTCTTAGTACTCACAAAATGCCTATAATGTTCAATCAACTACACTCCTCTTACCGCGCTAAAAGACTGATAATAAAGTTAAAAGAAAGTGAATTAATACCTTTGAATGACAAGAGAGGGTCATTGAAAATTGTAGCAACAGCTTGGGCTTTTTGCCTCTTTGTTTCATCATCACTGTCCATCAATTCAAAAATTGAGACCGCACTGACAACGAATATGACAAAATTAACCACCTTGGCCTCAATGGCACATGAACTATTTTGGTCTTTAGACTTCATTTTAGATTTCAGATATGCGTCATCAGAATCCCTGCCAAAGGGAGCATTTCAGAAAGTCCAGGTACACCAAGTAAGGTTTTGTTTAAAGAAATTCAAGGAAAAAACAATGATACAGACCTCTTTATTAGCTCCCCATGACGAACACCCTTTGTCATCCATTGCTTCACCATTTTCTTATTTTCAGTCAAATCATCAGACAAACTACGTGTGTCATACAAACAAAAAGAACTTGAACCTCTTGGTATCGTGTATTCTTGGAGAAAGTATGTCCCATCTCCAACAGAAGAATCTGGTAACCCACAGATTCAAGAACAATTGAAGCTGCTATGACATGTTAATTATCTGAAAACTACTTAAAGAAACAAAACAATCTAATTACATTAGTATCTATGACAAATAGAGCACATGACCAGCGTACTCTTTCTGGTTACCTTATATCAAATTTCACTTATTCCGTGAGAAAAGAAGAAAGAGAACATACACGATATTGGAGCCCTTTGTGGTGTAAAAGGATCATCCTCAAGCGCCATCGAGATCTTGTTAACAAGACTGCTTTTTCCAGATGCTTTTGGACCAATCAACAAGAGTGTCATCTTTTTTGGTATATTATAATCGCTCTTTTTCACGCCACCCACCTCCTCAATCCATGATCCAGGGGTGTAACTGCAGTGGTCATTTACAATGTATCTCAACAGATGCATAATAGTTACAAGTAAACAAGACAAAGAACAATATGATATGCTACAATAGATTCTACCATGTACAGTTGAGAAACTGAATACATAACTTCCAGAATGAAAATAAGATGAGGTTATGCAAAAATACAACTAGCTAATGTGAAAGAAATGGTAAGATATTTCATCACACGGCACTAATCTAAATGCAGCTGGCTCTAGGCCGTCAAATTAATGAACAGTAGTTGCAAAACAAGCTGAACTATATCTACATAGATAAACTAGACTCAATTAGCTTTTCCAGCGCCATGGTTAAAGACATCATCAGTGTGTGTTGAGCACCTCAATAACATTTAAGCTAATGTAAACAATCTGTTCATTATGTTACTCCTACACCATAGCAAATAGCTTGCACAGCCAATAAACTTGATGCTCATTTTAGTTGAGCATAAACGCCTTAAAGCAGCAGAATGAGAGCAGTGATTAAAGAAGGGGAGCTACAACTACCAAATAGAGCAAGCATGAAAATAACCTAAACATCGGAAAGGAGTAAAGAGTGAGCATTGTACATAGAGAAATGATAGTTCTAAGACTA
Organism: Nicotiana attenuata; assembly: GCF_001879085.1. Taxonomy (NCBI): domain Eukaryota; kingdom Viridiplantae; phylum Streptophyta; class Magnoliopsida; order Solanales; family Solanaceae; genus Nicotiana; species Nicotiana attenuata. The sequence goes on along the minus strand of NW_017671056.1, from coordinate 60,972 downwards.
AGATCTATGCTGCAGAAGAGGAAAAGTGAAATATCTCAAAAGTAGTCGTCCTTCCGTGGACGTTAAATGTCTCTAAGTAAGGGCCTCAAGTGTGTCTTAGATGCATAAACTTGTCATGTGAACATGGGACCAGAAAAAGCTGGGAAAATTGTGGAAAATAGGTTATATGTCAAATTGAAATATACGCAGCATTTTATTTGACAGCGAAGTCATTATCTAGAAGGGCTCTAGCATTGCAAAATTCCGTTCCTAACCTTAAAAGTCACACTACCTGTGGAATCCCACAGAGGAAGAGGATCTCTCAGGACTATGTTTCAGAATTTAATTCTGGTTCTATATGCATATGGTATTATGATGCTTGCAGAGCATCCTTATTACAATGCACAAACACTGAACTCACGGTGAAAATAAAGGACTTGATTAACCAATAAATAGTGATGCTAGTCAAACAAAGGTCAGTAAATATTAGGGTTAAATGGAATCTTTTGACAAATGCTGAACTTAGATAGGACATGGAGCACACTATTTACCACCTTAACGGAAAATTTCTTTTAGCACGGAGCATGGATTATCGGGACCAAGGTTTTTAAGGAGGATGGTGTCAAGTATGTGGCATAGGTAACACAAGGTTTCATAAAGGGTGAGACCCAATACTTTCCACCTCACAACTGGAAAAAGGATTCAGTTAAAACTTGGGACAAAGGTCCTGGATAATTTTTCCTAGTTCAAAACCCAAATTCCTACTTTCTGACGCTTAGCAGATTATCCAGTATCAAAACAGAAAATGTAACATTTAATCCAAACATCTTGACACAGAGGAGGAGAAATCAAACAAGGCCATGAATCAAATAGCACCCAACCAATAAATAAGTAGAACGAATACGAGGAGCATTGTTAAATTATCATATCTAGTTACTTATCCCCTAGAGTAAAAGAACAAAAATAGCAAACAAAAATTACAGTACCTCGAGATTTTACTTTTGGCTTCCTTCAAACGGTCTTTATGAAGTTGCAGTTCATCATAGCTCTTGAGAACATCCATATACACATTCCTTTCCCGCTTTCGATTGACCTCATCCATGGAAACTGAAGAAGCTCGAACCAATTTCTCAGAATCCATAAAACCTAGTCCAGCTTTTCCATTCTCCACTTTTGAGCCAAAATGATCACCACCACTGCACACATTCCAATAACCAACCAGTAGTATTACAAACATGAACACACACACACACACACACACACACACACACACACTCTGTAGAGAGTCAAAATTTGTAGAAAATCAAGAACCAGGTTACAGTAAATACCTGAGAAAAGTTCGCGAGCTTAGTGAATTTTTAGGGAAGTTTCGATCAAGAGATGATTCTTCTGCAAGTACCAAAAATTCAATCTTTTTCAGTGTTGTCAGTATATTGAGTCTACATTTAAAAAAAAAATTTATGCAAGATATAAATTAATCAATCGATTTAATCAACTATGAGAAGAACTACTTTTATTATTTACCTGAGACTAACAGTCAACCTACTGCAATTTTAAAAGGACTATACTTTACAAACATGCATAGGAAAATTATGCAAGAAATGTGAATACCGATTACATTAAAAAAAAAAAAAAATCATAAAATGTACCAGTGGAATAGATGAGAGGGGAATCAAGGGTTGTAGTATCTCCACCCATAGCTGCTCACTCTTCTGTTATTTAGGTATTTGAAAGTTTAACAATGGAGTACTTATTAGCAAAGAAGAGTTGAAGTTGAAGAAGCAAAAAGAAGGTTTTGAAGCAGGGTGACATGTGCTCGATGATTATCATGGGCTGCTGCCACGTGTCATATGATTTGACTGTAGTTGATTGGTTCTTGGGGTCTCCAGTACTATTATGCTTTCTCTAATTAATGACGTAACGTTTTAGTTGGATACAATTAATGAGGTTGGACATGTTTCGTCCTTTGAACTGCTCTTCAGATTTTCTTTAATTTAATTATTTTTACCAACTTGATTTAATGAGATGAAAATCCAGTCAGCTGTATGCCAATAATTTTATACTCCAATTACATAAATACTAGGAAAACCACTCATGGGTGGAGTTAAAGGAACGTTGTATAAATATAACGTCAAAATTATCTTTTATCTATATATAGTTACTATTGAAATTCCTTGACTTCATCATAAGGGGCATATCCAATTTTAAGGTTACTTGTTTAGTGTATTTGCGTGTACATCGCGTCAATTAGTATAAAACGTGTAAAAAGAATAAATTATTAAAAAATGGCAATTGATGTTAAACTAAATACGATAAAATAATTGTTGCTATATTAATACAATAGTTGAATTCAATATCTTCGAAATATATAAAGCTGATGAATTTAGTTGAATTAGTTATGTAGTATTTGGAGTTTAGAGATTTTATTACCACTATTGTATAAAATATAAAATATGTTATGTTGTTATATCTCACGCAAAATCTTTTTTACTAAATTTATATTCATAATATCATAATATAAATTAATAATAAATTAGTTATTACTTAATTAATTATCAATTTTGGACAAAGTGATTTTTTCATAGTCTTTCAGTTGGTATAAATAAAGTATAAAAACTTTATGCTAATCATCGTGTACGGAATAAATCCGTTTTCTATTTTTTTGGACAATACATAAACAAAATCTAATTTTAATTTATCAAGATTATAAAATAAATATTTTATGTAGAAAAATGAGGTTAAGCTACTTTATAACAAAAGATATTAAAAGTTTAAAAACGTGTTCTGCTCTTTTCGTTTTTTCTTTTTTTCTTTTTTTCTTTTCTTGAGTTGAGTCTAACATTAAAAAAAATTATTTAAATATTTTTATATCTATTTTTAGCATGTGAAATTTGTTCTTTGTAACTTAAGTACATAAAAAGTTTATTTCTTCATTTAAAGGTCATCAAACTTATAAATACGATAAGTGAACCAAACTATTGGCTAGATTTTTATTGATATAAGTCTAAATTCCTTCTATACATATTCATCCAAGACCAAATAAAAGTTAACATTACCTTAAGCTCATTCCGAATAAACTATACTATTGACAATTTTGAAATTTCAAAATCAACTTCACTGAGGACAATTTTTTAAATCTATAGTTATTTCAAAGTTTCAAGTATATTAGTTTATTTAAAGTGTAAATACGATCTATAGTTACAATTTTACATAGTATGAATGTAGAATATTTAGTTTTAAAATTAACATTACCACTGGTAATTATGACTTCTAAAAATTTAAATCTAAAGTTAAATCAAAACTCTTTAAAAAGAAAAAGAAAAAAATTAACATTCATTGGTGATTTCTTTTAGGTAATCAATTATTGAAATCATTTGCAAGAGAAAAGATACTAACAATTATATATATCAGAGGCTAAGAATACACATTAAACTCCAAAAGCAAGTTTATAGTCCACAAGGATATAATGTTGGTTTAAGGAAATAATTGAAGTAAGGTAAATTTAAATTGAATTTGAAGTTCTAAATATTAGGAACTTTTATGTAGTATAAATAAGGAAATAATTTTTTTTTTAAAATTCAGTTGATTTTGAACTCCTAAATATTAGAAAAATAGTTAAATGACTATTTTATCTAGTATTTAAAGAATAAAAAAGGCGAACAATATTTCTCTAAGGGCATTTGTGCTTTTACTTATTCTTAGAGTACGCGCGTTGCGCGTGTTCTTTTATTTAATGTATATAAACTTTTTAAAAATCATATATTAATAAAGAATGTTTTGAGTTATAAAAAATAAATTAATAGAAAAAAATCAAGTCCCTGAACATGATAATATTATTTAACTAACTCAACAAAGAAAAAGAAAATTACCTCAAAAAGTTCCCCAATACTTCACTATATTATTCACATATTACTGAATTTTACTAAAATGGAATGAATGCCACCTTTTTGGTTAATTTATTTAAAATTGTCAATAATTTTTCTATTAAAATATTGTATCAACAAATGTTAGTTATTTCACCAATTTACAGCAAAATGAAAAAATCACCAAAATCTTTTTGAGTTCCTCTCGACTTATACTTTGCGCGTTTCTCATCTTAATGAGTAGTTTTGGTTAAAAGTTACATAAATATTGTTCAAAAATTGTATTTGAGTAATAAAATAAAAATAAAAGCTCCTAAAATTGATGAATATTGATCATATATAACTAACTTAATAAAGGAAGAGACTTTCTCTCAAATTCAGTTTAAACTTTGTTCTAATGTCATAATTTTATCAATTTAATTTCACAAGTTATCATATTTTTTTAAAGTTTCGGCAAGAACACATCGCCCTTAAAAATTTACAAAAAATTCTAATGATATTTTTGAAAAGTTATTCTCAAATCTATTCGAGGAGGCACAAATAAAGTTAATTAGCTATACTTTTATTGCAAATTTTCAAAGATTTTTTAAAAAACACAAAATATTAATGCATATGAATCGATTATTTTGGGGTCTTAATTGCACATATATAAATTATTTTGTATAATTACAATAAGATTTTTTTTCTCAATGGTGATGATCTAGTAAACAATGCTTATCAAGTTAAGCATCCTAAATGTTGTATATATAAATCTGTTTTGAATTAGTATAATTTATATAAGGTATAATATCAATTTTAAAGTTCTAAATATTAGGACTACTACCTAGTTTAATAAGGAAAGACTTAATAATAAATTTTTAGTTGATTTTAAATTCCTAAATATTAGGAAAGTAACATAAATTATAATTTTGTCCTATGTAAAATTTAAATTTAAAGGGTAAAAAAGGCGAATAACATTTCACTAAGGGGCTTCGCGCTTTTAATATAGTATAGATAGATATAGATGGGTTCCCGTAAACCCAGTAATTTTTGCCCAAATCCTGTATTTATATTTAAAAAAATTACTAAAATCAATAAATATTTGACTAGGAGCCCAATTATTATTGTATATATAACTCGAGATCTGTTGGGTTTTTTATGTATTTAATTAATATATTAAATACTTAAAAGAGGGTGAATGGGAAATTGAGGGAAATGAAATTTTTGAGTGAAATTTTAAGTTTCCCCCCTTGGTAAATGGACATTGTCCCATATTGGAAGAGGAAGAGGTTTTTTGTGGGTATATAAGCAATTGCTCTTCTTCTAGCTCTTAAAGAGTTGAGAAGAAGGCAAGCCTCGCACCGTCGTCGTTGCTCGGCTCGGCTTCGGTTAACTACCCTTCAATTTTCTCTCTTTATTGTTGAGTAAATGACCATTTATGTAATGGCATTTATGCTGTGGCCGTTTTGCATAAACGGTTATTTTGAAGAGTTGCACCTCTTCAGATTTCAGCCCAACTTTGGCTATTAATACAACACTATTCTGCTCAGAATTTCACTACGATTTTCTGAGTTTCTCCTTCTTCTGCATACTTTTAGCATCAAACAAAGAAAAAGTAAGTGTGATTTGCTTCCGAACTTTGTGTTCGCTGAAACACTGGGGTTTGCAGTACCACTACATAGTGTGTAATTCGTTCTATCCTGGGAGGAAATAATCCATAACCTTGGGTACTAGGAGGGGATTAAATTCCTTAAGGAAACACTGTGAATTCAGTGGGCTCAAATTGGTTTTCTGTCATTTCTGTTTATGTTCATTTCTGTTTATATTCATTTATATTTCCAGAATTATTTTACAAATACAGTATACTAACAAGATCGTTATAGGAACCCATAAACTTCAAATTTTGGATCCGCCTCTGTTCATCATGTGTTTACTTTATATTTTGAACCCCATAGTAAAAATCTTGGCTCCACCGCTGCTCGTAACGATCAACTCTACAAATGAATGTCACTTGTCCTATTATATAAGAGTTTTATTGCTGAAAGGTCCTATACATGCAAGAAGAGTGTTCTACTTCTGCCGTTTATACAAAGAGAACGTTGCATTTGCGGAACATAACAGCTATATACAAATGCATCAACCTCATTACATCCGAGTTCATCAGTGAACATCCCCACACAATAAGTGTCGAATTGCACTCCAAATTGCGACGCCTCATTGTGAAGATCGTGAACATAATCAACACCATTTGCATGACCGCTTATGTTTACATGTGATTGCAGTACCTCAGGCTGAAGATTGGGTACAGGACCAACAGTAGTTGCATTCCGGCCTATGTTTATGTGTGATTGCGATGCCTGTAAAATTCGAACACAGGATCAACCATAGTTGCATTAACAGGTTAGGCGGGTGGCATTCATCTAAGTGGCAAAATAGGAACAGCAACAGACTGGGCTACATAGCTAAGCATTACAGAATCTTGTCAAATAATAGATGACACAACCCGAACATGTGACACCCTAGATCTCTGCCAAGAAGCAAAGCATACAAGTGAAAAATGCCCAACATCAAAGGCAGTGTAAAATTATGCATTACTGCTTCAATATTTAAATAAATTGATAGTTCCAAGAGACTGTAGCTAGAAGGATGAAATGTTGACTGACTATAGGATCTAGGAAATGTCCATCAACCTATGGTGCAACCATGATGATGATGATGATGGCATGTACGCCGTACAAGTTTTAACCAGTCTATACAGACAAAGGAAGTTTAAAAAGTCCCTAACAAAGAAGTGAAACTACCTAAAACAAGAATTAACCATGTACGTTCAGTTCCTCTAACAATAATCTCACCTTTGCTGCTAAATGGGCCTTTGACAGGTAGGTCTTTTTTGAAGGGTAGGTATTTATCAGCGTGCTCAAGCCAATAACGAAGCATGTTGGGTATAGGCATCTTAATTCCTAAATCATCCGGTGCACTAAGCTCCCGCTATGCGCGGGGTCCGGGGAAGGGCCGGACCACAAGGGTCTATTGTACGCAATCTTACCCTACATTTCTACAAGAGGCTGTTTCCACAGCTCGAAAATATAAGAACAAAGAAGAAGAAGAAAAGGAAAGGGGGGGGGGGGGGGGGTTAAGGGGAATACGGAGAAAAAAATTAGAGTTTGTTCGACTTAAACAAATTCATGTAATAGCAGGGTAACTTATCTTGATGCCACCAGGGATGTCAAAATTTTGTCTCTTCGGATGAATACCCAGCAGTTGTCCCAAATACATGCGGATGCGCGTACAATCAGAAGGTGAAAGTAAATCACCATGTCTGAGCACAACAACAGGCTTGTCATCTGAGACGGCGAGAATAAGCAAATTAAAAGTGCCTTACTATGCTCCAACAACGAGAAAGAGAAAATGGGATGATAAATACTGAAACATGTGATAAACTTAGTATCAATCTGACGCTTGTTATTGAATGAGCTAATGATTTCCTCTTTTTTTTCTTATTACTATCGATGTTATTTTGTAAATCCAAGATGAACTCCCACATATTCTGATCAAGGAAGCTTCAATTAACACTAATCATTATCTAGGAGAACAATTATAATTTTGTTTCTATCTACACAGTTTTTTAGTACTCACAAAATGCATATAATATTTGATCAACTACACTACTCTTAAAAGGCTAAAACACAGATTGAAGTGATAACAAAGTTCAAAGAAAGTGAACTAATACCTTTGAGTGACAAGAGAGGGCTGTTGAAAGTTGTAGCAACAGCTTGAGTTTGGTACCTCTCTGTTTCATCGTCACTACGACAACTATTTTGGCGAGCTTTTAGACTTCATTTTGGATTTTATCAGAATCCCTGCCAAAAGGAAAATTTCAGAAAGTCCGGGTAACCCCAACCAAGGTTTTGTTTGAGGAAATTCAAAAATAATCATATAGACCTCATTATTAGTTCCCTCACTTCCCCATGACGATCACCCTTTGTCATCCAGTGCTTCACCATTTTCTTATTTTCAGTCAAATCATCTGAAAAACTACGTGTGTCATACAAACAGAAAGAACTGAACCTCTTGGTAGTATCATGTACTCTTGGAGAAAATATGTCTCATCTCCAACAGAAGAATATGGTAACCCACAGATTCAAGAATGATGAAGCTGTTATGACATGTTAATTATCTGACAACTAAAACTTAAAGAAACAAACAACCTAATTATGTTAGTCTAGGACAAACAAAGAAGACATGGTAATCGCATTCTTCCTTATCAACTTTTATCAGAGTTTCACTTCTTACATGAGAAAGGAGAAAGAGAACATATACGATACTGGAGCCATTTCTGGTGTAAAAGGATCATCCTCAAACACCATCGAGATCTTGTTAACAAGACTGCTTTTTCCAGATCCTCTCGGACCAATCAACAGGAGTGTCATCTTTTTTGGTATATTGTAATCGCTCATTTTCGTGCCACCTACCTCCTCAATCCGTGATCTGGGGGGAGTACCTGCAGGTGTTCATTTATTATGTGTACGACAACAGATGCATAGTACTTATAAGTAACCCAAGACAAACATTCCTTAAATAAATAAGTTAAACCATTTGAGGAGCATTATTAAATTAGTATATATAGTTACTTATTCCTCCAGAGAAAAAGAGCTAAAATATAAATTAAATGCATACAAATCACGGTACCTCAAGGTTTTATTTTTGGCTTCCTTCAAATGGTCCTTGTGAAACTTCAGTTCATCATAGCTCTTGAGAGCTTCCATATATACATTCCTTAAACGCTTTTTAGAACCTCATCCATAGAATTTAAAGAAGCTCAAACGAATTCCTCCAAATCCATAGAACCTATTCCAACTTCTTTATTCTCCACTTCTGATCCAAAATGATCACCGCCACTGCACACATTCCAATTTCCAACCACTAGTATTACATGCATGTACCCACACACAGAAAGAGAGAGCGGCAGCCTGTAGAGGGTCCATCTTCATAGGAAAAACAGGAACAGTAAATACCTGAGAAAAGTTGGCGAGCCTAGTGCATTTTCAGGGAAGTTTTGTTCAAGATGATTCTTCTCAAGTACCAAAAATTCAATCATTTTCAGTTTTTACTTTTTCCAGTACAGAGAGTGTAGTTCTTTAAATAAACAAAATTTATGGAAGACACGAGAATCAATCAATCAACTATGTCTTAGTTCAAAATCAATTCCAATGAATTACTCCGTCTGCTCCAGTGTAAGGACACTCTTCTTTCTAGTTTGTTCCAAAAAGAACAACATTTCATTACCTTTGGATGCTCGTTAGCTCTAAACTTCCGAACTTCCAATTTTTATTTTAATGACATGTTGTTATAACCGCAAAAATGTCATGGCATGTTAGTATCACAACTTCAAGTTCAAAAGGTACTTTTGGTACATGACAGTAGTCTTTCTTTCTTCTTAAACTCTATGCCCAATCAAACACCTCCATATAACATAAAACAACACCACCATATAAAACAATATTGAAGATTATATGAGTAGAATTATTTTTACCTAACTGTCAACCTACTGCAACACTGCATTCTTTATCTGAGTTTAAAAAGAACTATACTTTACAAACATACATAAGGAAAATTATGCAAGAAATGTGAATACATACATACATACAACAACAAAAAAAAAAAAAAAAAAAAACCAGTGATTTCCCACAAGTGGGGTCTGGGGAGGGTAAGATGTACACAGCCTTAACCCTACCATAGAAGGGCAGAGAGACTGTTTCCGATAGACCCTCGGCCGGAGAAAGAATGAAAAAGTAGGGACAACAATAAGATAAATAAGACCGAATCTAAGAAAGCAGTTAAACTCTAGGTAGTAATAATCTATGAATAAAACGATATCATACTAATACTAATGCTAGCGAACTGAGTAAGACAAAGGGAAACATTCGACTAACTCTTATATGTTTTTTTGAAGCGAACATTATATTAACTTAAAGTAGGAGACATACAAGGAGCAGTAAGCTGCAAAAGGGAAAGAACCATAGTTGGGTCATTACAAAAGGGGAATGTTGCACAATAATAATGATAAACCTAAAATACTCATTCAACCGATTGCTCTTCGTCTTCAGTAGTACCTTCCAATACCAAATACTGAAGAGCAATGGAATATTTTGCAGTTTTTGCCCTTGCAAAATTGTTACTGCTACTCCTAATAAGATATGATCCAAAACCATCCGCTTTAATTGTGTAAATAGAGGAAACCCATCTTTTGTAAATATATAGCAATCTCGGGGAATCTCCATTATAATGAGTATCAGAGAGTAGAAGCTGACATGGCAATGGCCCCTTTTGATTAGCATACATAATTGCATTTTTACATAGTGCTAATACTCGAACCATAGCAAAATCTTTTCCTCGATTATTGTTGTATTTCTCTTGGCATTTTCCTTCATTAAAAAAATCAGCAAAATCATCAATAATAACTGAAATTGGAGCAGGATTATCATGTATATGAAATGCAGCAAAGTATTTCTTAATTCCTTCTTCGTCCTCTATATACTTCATCTGTATACGTTCAAAAATATCAGAGGATGGATCAATTCGTTCAGCAAGATACGGGGGTTTTGTTTCCAACTTACGACGGTTGCAAATGAAGACTACATTACCCTCCCTACTCTCTGTTGCTGAGTTAATAGCGAACTGGAAAAGTAAAGACGTTTTTCCGGATGAAAGTGGACCAGATAGGAGGAGAACTGGGTCACTACTGCGAAGACTATGGAATCGTCCAACAGGTAAGAATTTCTCCACCATTTTTGTTGGAACTTTGAATAACTCAAGTCAAGTGAATACTTCTGTGATTTTTTGGGTTTTTAAAACTCCACACCCTATATATATATATATATATATATATATATATATATATATATATATATAAAAAAACACTCTCTGCCATGTGCCTACTGATTATGGTTAATTGTCATGAGATTATGTTTTTCAAACTCCAGCTTTATTATGCGGATATAGTTTAACTCAGCATAAAATTTGAGAAAAAAAAGACATTTTTAATATATGTGGTTCTAAAAGCTTTTTGGGACCATGCTATTTTTGATTATAAAAGCTTATCATTAAGAGTAAAGTAGGTAAAATAAAAAATTTAGAGTTAAATTATTTCCAAATATATAAATACGTTATTTTTTTGGAACAAACTAATAAGGAAATGTGTTATTTAAATTGAAGCAAAGGGAATAATGAAGTTGGACACTTTGATATTGTAGAAGGAAAAAAAAAAGACACCTGGATAACATGTTCTCACTTTGAAACTAAAATAAAAGAATAAACAAATTTACCCTTGCGTTAAACTCAAAATGGATCTAAGAGCAGTCCAATGGACTAAACTCGAACCCGTGACCTCTTGATCACATGGCAACAACTTCACCGGTTACGCAAGGCTCCCCTTCAATCAATCTAAGTAACACAAAACAAATAACAGAACACAATAAAATGACATGTGACATTGTTAGATAAGAGGGATTTGTAAATTACTTCGAGAAAGGGTAGAGATACTTCTATAAAAAAAATCTATGAAATAATGCAAGTTCTATCTTTCTCCCCGTTTATGATTGTCTAATAATTACAACAGTTCTTTCGCTCATCTCCTACAGAGATGTTCCCACAAGGACACCAACTATGCCACGTAAAAGGGGCGTGGGTCACTCTTCATCTTTAGAAGAAAATCTTCCGAGAATGAAAGAAGGGCTTCTCGACTTATCATAGTCCTCGTGAATAAATATTAATCTATGATGATAATGACATTTACAAATTACAAGTAATTCCTACTAATCTCTTATTTACTCGAGTCAGCCAGCTGAATTGGTAGCTCAAAGGCATTGTCTCTGCTGGAAGGAGGATGACATAGCCAGAAATGGTCGCTCCAAGAAGTTAGACGGCAAAGATGTCATGCCAAAACCAGTTGATTGTGGAACTCCAATATTTGAGTGTGGAATTGTGCTGCAGAGAAAAAATAAAGCGAATTTTACTTTCACGCTGTCATAATGATTAACAGTTGAGTTCAATTTACTATATTAAACACACTAATATAATAAAATATAAGACATCATTCCACAAGCAGCTTCAATTAATAGTTTCATGCAAAAATAAACTATTATAAAACAGATGCGCCCACTTGCATTCCCTGTTACTGACTTGCAAAGTGACACACTAGAGTCTTTTAGGTGTTTGTTTTCCGAGGACATGTTTTGGAGGCTACCTGTTTAGCAGAGGGGAGCGGAGAGTTGGAAGATTAAGTTACGTTCAATCTCTAATTTGAGTAAAGACATTATAATGGTTCAGATGTTTAGTGAAATTCAGGGTAGAGAAATTTGTTACAGAAACTGGTTAGCAGGATGATTCCATTTCTGTTCTCCACAGGGGAACATATTACTCAACAACTCAGCGAAACTGGGTAGCAGGATGATTCCGTTTCTGTTCTCCACAGGGGATACATTACCCAACAACCCACCAAAACTTATGCCATTAACAGAAAGAAATTTGATAGAAAGATACTGACCTGAATGATAATGACAATGAGGAGTCCACTGGAGTAGATATTTGGTGATCAGGAGGAAACAATGACCAGAAAACTGAAAAGGAGTAATCAACACAAGCCATGACCATCTCTAGATAATAATATAGAAGATGAAGATTTCAACTAACTATATAAAATACCCAGAAAGAACATAATATGCCTGTCAAACCTTTCAGTATTCTAGGTTTCGAGAGTCTAACACAAGGCAATTATAGAACCCACCCACCCCAGAACAAAAAGAAAAAGAAGTCCTATAAAATTGCAGAAACGGTTAATACAACAACATATTACACCAAAAGGAAAAGTATATGAGCTACCTGATTGTTGTGAGTGATCCTGGTAACCAGGGCAGAACAGCATATCCTGCCAATGTTACCAAAACCATTTTAGAAGAATATAGGCAAGGCAAATCAGAAGTCTTATGAATAGAAATCTCTGAAAACAGTGACCCAAATCTAAAAAGAAAAAAAAAACATGAGACAACTCACCGTTCCTGTACCTTGACTTTTACTTGCCATCTTTGCAGGAAATAGATCTACATAATGAGGTAAAGGTAAATTGTTTCAGAAAGCTGCCACAGAAAACGAGATCTTACAACAACAAAACAATAACTTGAAAAATTAAAGCAAGACATATATCAGGCAAGGACGTTTGTCTCATGTTCTTAAAACAAAAGTGATACTATGAATAAATGGTTTTTTGCGTTAAGAGTGATTCATATGTAAGATCTAAGTGTCAGGCATGCTGTCTTTAGAACTCTGTTTCCCTGGGCATATTTGAGGCGTGTTTACACTTGGATTACCACCATATCAAGAATATAGATTTCCATTTTGGTGGATACAGCGGCATAGGTATTACTTCTACGAAACAAGATAGAGGAAGACATTAGGACAAACATGTCAGTTGTTACGAGAGCCACAATTTGCATGAACAAAAAGCAATTGTTGCAACAGTTCTTTGATTGTTGCAACAAATTGAACCATAGACAATTGTGTATTGCAATCTAAAGTGGGTTTACATATATATTACCACAGGAGACGAAAATAGGAAGCATGATGCATGGTGAAATAATCAAAAACTTAAAAATTCATACCCAGGCAAGAGGGACTCGGGTTCACAGCCAAAGTCAAACCAAGATAGCAGTCATCCTTTTCTGTCCCAAAATCCCACAGGTTCAACTCAAGATTAGGCTCAGGTCCTGCACAACAGGCTAGCTTCATGACTAAAAGCGAATAACGACACATGCTAAAAGTACTTTACGAGTTCTTACCAACATTACTCAAATCCATCTGCAATGGATCCCCTAGAGAACGAGGAATCCACATATCAACCTATTCATTAGCAAGTGGCCAATTATTCAAATCTCTACGGAAGGATGCCAATTACAATTATTAGTTGAAGCAAACAACAAATGACAGAAAATAGTTTACATGAAAAAATGGGTGCTGCAAGCATTGGTCAGCAGTTGGTCTCCTCAATGGGTCCCACGAACAGAGTTGCTATGGCAGGAAGGGAGGGATTGATCAGCTAAAACCATTTCCTATTTCGTGCATAATATATGTCAACAATGTAAAGAAGCAGCTATAACAATACCTTGATCAAATCGATAGCTTCCAAGCTAGCACTTGGAATGACATCAGACAGATTGGCTGGTTTAATCTATCAGAAACAAAAGAAGATAATAAAAGAACTGAATACATGATCATTTGCATGTCCGTGATAAAGGTCAAAAGAAATTGGAGGAAACTAACAAGAAGTTCATGCTGGACTTACATCAAGACAACTAAAATCAAACAACCGTGAAGCACTTTTCAGTTCTGGGAAGCTAGTCCAGTCTGGCGGTCCAAGAATACAGCATATCTTATACAACTGATCAATTTCACTGGACAAAGAAAAAAAGATTATTCTCAAAGAAGTAGTTCTCCAAATAATTCAACTTAAGACAGATACGAGTCAAGTTTCAATTTTCCACAGAATCCGGACAATATGTTCCCCAAGCTCTTGGAAATAACTATATCATCCAACTGTCAGTTCCATTTGAGGTCAAAGCAGTCTAGGTTCCAAGCTAGAAGAAGATAGTAGATCTTTTTCATGTAAGACAATCTGGGATATGAAATCACCTTTCACCAGGGAAAATTGGGCAAAGAGTGAAAAGTTCAGCAAGTACAGCACCAACTGCCCACATATCTGTGTTCATTCATAAATATGTTAAAGCAGCTGATAGTAAAGAAAAAGAGGATATAAGCAAGATTATGAAATATCAAAATACTATTCAAAATAAACAACTATGTATAACAATAGTTGGCTGTTTCTGCTATCATTTGTTGACCTTATTCTCATGACTCATGAGTCAAGAAACAGATTACTTAACCAACAAAACAAACATGAAAGTTTATCCAAGAGTTCTCTGACGCATTGAGCAATTTCAAAATTAAGTCCATCAAGCTTAAGACTGAGAACTTCTAAACAACACCAGTTCAAAGAGATATACTTTTTTGGATAGATCATGGAAGAACCTATTAAAGATCCAAAATAAAGCAATCTCACAAATGCAGTGGAAAAAAAAAACAAATTGACAAACCCAAGCATGTGAAGTAGACTAATACCGAATAAACATATGATAATTTTAAGAATGAAAAAAAAACAAGTTATATCGGTCAACAATTTTCTAGTAACCCAAAGTTTCTTTTGTACATACATCTATCATGCTAGACAAATATGGACAACACCTAAGGAAATACGAAGTTTCTAGCAGGAGAACAACGGTAAGTCTTCTCTCTAGTTTTACTATTGAATCAAGCCAGCAGTTTTGAAGTCAATACTTTGAGGCATGTGTTAGCATGGTGAACTTGGTCCAAGGCAATTCCTGTCACTCTCCTGTTTTCTTTCACACAACTTTCATAGAAATCATTCAAGGGTATAGTACCCTCAAAGAGCCAAGGTTTACCCTCAAAATTAACAGAAAACATTTCAAGAAAGTTAGATTGTTTTTCCAGCGTAAAATATCAAAAAACACGGAACATACAGCTCAGCTATGTACTTAGATTAATAAGTTTATTAGGACAAGTAGAAAACTAGCTGCCACAGTCGTCGAGATTCAAGAACAAATATTCAGGATTAGATAATTCTTATCAAATCCTATCTTCTAAACATACAGCAACTTATTGGTGTCAAATGAAAATGATCCATTGTGTCCAAACAAGAAGCTTCTGAAATTGCAAGAACGTATTGACAGTGCATACCGATAGCAGGTGTGTATGATGAAGATTGCAACAAAACTTCTGGTGCCCGATACCTTTTAAAGACATTAGAACATCCTTCCATCAGAGGCAAATTTTTCACTAGCACGTGGAGACAAATGATGCACCAAACAAGAGAAGACAACTCACCAACGAGTTGAAACATAATCAGTGAAAGGAGGTAATGAAGACACTTCTCTAGCCAACCCAAAGTCAGCAATTTTAATTATGTCATTTGTCACCAGCAAATTCTCTGAGGCAGAACAGGGGTAACTTTAGTTTGCACTTCCATAAACAAAGATAGTAAATAAACCACATGACATTTCAATACCAGGTTTCAGGTCCCGATGAAAGTAACCATTTTTATGCATGTGGGCAAGTCCTTGCAACACCTGAGACATCAATCCTCGAATCTCTTCCTCAAGAAAAGGTCTTTGTCGTTCTTTCATTAGTTGGTACAAGTTATGTTCCTAGACACATTTAAAGGGAAATAATTTAGAGGTTCACCTTGACATAGTATATATTCTCAAACTAAAAGCAGTAATTGCCAGAATGGCACAAATATACACTATGTTAACTGAATTAAAGATTCTACTGCACAGACAACGAGACATGTGCAACATCAAAGAGATCTAGCCAAAAGTCTTAAACTGGTACCATGTACTCGAGTATGAAGAATAGCTCATTGTTCTCCCTCACAATCTCCTTCAGTTTGATGATGTTAGGATGATTCAATTTACGGAGGGACTGCACAGAGAAGATTGGAACTCAATTCTAACACGGTAATTTTTTCTGAATCAATGTGTTGAAATATTTCCTTTTAGACCATCAAATGTGAGACCAAATAAGAGGAAACCCACACACCTTTACTTCACGTAGATTAACACATTCTTCCCAAAAATAGAACTTCCTCTTCATTTTCTTTACTGCAACCTGCAACACATGAAATAAATCTATAAGTACAATTTCAGAGAAGAATCAACATCCTGTGAGATGTCCAAGCACTGAGAAAAAAGTAACTAGAGTATTCCAGTCAACTCCCTTCAAAGGAAACAAAGAAGAAACTGAAAAGGTCAAATTTTATTATTTTTCATTTCTTGTAATAGCATAGGCGTGATTAAACACTAATCTCATGTCTCGCCTCAATGTAGCACGGATCTTTAACATGGTTCTCACAAATTATTACGTATGGGACTAAACACAACATGTCCCCAGTCAACTCCCAAAAGGCACTTTTGGTTAGCTAGAGTCTACTTGAGATTTTTGGCAGATATTATTACTGTTGTGTAAGAAAGGCGCCAGTAACTTTCCATTACAAAGGAAACCAAGGAGCAAATTCAAGCATTACCATGTTGAGCTCTGGTAATTAGAACTAAATGAGTTTATTAATTCAGATGCGCAACTCTTCAAACATGCAGCAGATCAAAATCTTTTCTGCTGCTGCCAAACACAAGGTTCCTACTCAAGTCTTAGATTTTGTAAACAGTATTTTGTAACGTCTCCTTATATCAACTAAATGAAAATAGCTGAAAAATATGTGTGGATATATAAAACGTAACAAATTCGGAAGCAAAGAAAATTACTTACAATTTCAGATGTTTCTGTATTAATGGCCTTATATACATTACCACAAGTTCCATCTCCAAGCTCCTTCAATATTCTATATCTGGAAGTATAATGTCCGACCAAGAAGCACATAAGTTAGGATCATCAAAAGGAAAACCACCTTTTAATATCCACATAGGGTCTCAATCAGACTTACCTTTCCATTTTCGATTTACAATGACTGGAAGACCAACAATTTCTCAATGGACCTCTAACCTCCTGATAGAGGTTTCTACTCTGTAAAAATAGTGCTCATGTGGTTGTTGACATATATCACTCTTTATGTGCAGCATACGATACGGTAAATGGTAAAAAATCCACCTCTCATCACTAAAAAAACTGAAAATCAACTGAAAGACCATCAACATGCTTAAACGCAGCCTTCACGAGCTGCAATCAGTAGTTATCATCTAAAAGGCAGCCACTGATTTCTGTCAAATACTTGCTATATTGTGGATAAAATAAGAGTCAGTCGTGTCAACAAGATATCAAACCAGCAGCACATCTCTTTTCCATGAGCTTCAGTTATGTTTTATCTGTCAAAAAGTTTCAGAAAAAGTCAGAGACAACTGTAGAACATGAATAGCGCGTGCTACCTTCAGTGCTTTAACGTATTGAAGAATCTGGATTGGAAATATAAATGGAAAAACATTAAAAGCAGAAAGCTCTCTGAGCTATGTGTCAAACAACCAGAGACGGATCCAGGATTTTAACTTGATGGATCCAATCTTTTTGTTTTCATCACTGATCCATCGCACATTCAAAATAATGGGTTCAAAATGTAATATTTATTGAAATTTTGGTGATATATATATATATATATATAAAAGCTTCAGATAAATGTTACTGGGTTCAGTTGAACCCGTAGCCTGTTAGCTATATCCGCCTTTGCAAACAGCCACCGCGAGAGAGGAGACACAGGATGAGATAAAAAGGTACAAAAATAGCTAATAGCATACGCAGGCTGCTATTCTGTAGAAGAGCAATCTCCATTCACTTTCTTATTTTGTCAATACCTATGGCTTTATATTCATGAATTATGTAGCAATTGGCTTCACCTTTTTCTTGCTATAATTATAATTTTCTATATGACATCTGCATCTAAATAATTCAGCTATAATTAAGTAAATCTCTATTTTTCTTCTTTTTCATATTTGTTTAGACAGAGAAAAGTGTTTCAACGGAGAATTACAAATCACAGACTATTTAGTATAAATGCCAATCCAATGACATGGTAAATTTACTACATGAATATATAAATATATAAGTGCATAAACACGCTTGTTATGATCAAATCAAACAGCAATTTTGACCAAAAAATTAAAAAAATTCCCAGTAACTCTTCTAGTACCAATTCAAATCAATAGCACAAAAAGAAAATTGAATTTGAAGCAACAGGAGAATAATGCGAATGAATTTATTCGTGATTTCCTGAGTAAAGCAACAGAAATTGATTCTCCAGCTACTAGAAAAAAACGTATAATAAGAACAATATTAGAGTAAATACAGAGAAATTTGAAGGAAAAAAATCGAGCTCACCGGTTAATGCTGGAGAAACAGTCAAACAATAAACATCTAGAGAGAGAAAAAGGAAGATTTATAGAGAGAAGATGAATGTGCCGAATGCCGATCGATAATGTAACAGCAAAATCATTTGAAGAAGCATTGGAGAAGAAACCAAATATATTTTTCGAAATATAAAAAGTAATAAAATATTAAAATAGTTTTTAGATAAACAAGAGGAATTAAAAAGTAGCAAACGATTAAATGAAATTAAATATTGCGAAAGATGCTTGGTGGTGGGAAAAAGGAGTGGTCCTCTTTTAAGTAAATTTACATAAAAGCCCTTCCGCCAACTTGTTTCTTTCAACTTATCCTTAGTCGGTTACTTTATTGCAACTTTGCCCTCTAATAGCTTGTAGATTTACTACCCTTTGCCATTTGGGCTTCTCATGGGATGTGCTTGTGCCGCAAAAGGCTTGAAATAGCGATCCAGAAATTTTCATAAAGCACTATCTTCTAGTGGTAATTAGCTATCTATAGATATCATTTGCTATATTACGAATTGGAGATACGTTTTCTATTATTATATGATGTTTTGATGTATTTAAGCTACTGTATTCATGAATACAGTAGCAAAAGTCAGCGCGAAACATGGGGCTACAGCTGGATGGACGAATGTATGTGGGTGTATGTGACTGTATTCGACTGTATGTTGTAACGTAAACTGCACAATTCCAGGTCTATTCAGATTTTTTTTAACGAAAAGTATATAAATTAACATAATAGACTCCTAATATAACTCAACTAACCCAATTACATCACCCATAATCGTTTTTTTATGCGAATAATCTGAATTTTTTCCTAAATCGTTATATACATCAAAACATAGCATTCGCCGACAGTCTGTTTCTTCCCTTTTCTCTTTTTTTTCGTGTGGGCTTCTGTGTTCAACAAATAAAACAGAGAATTGATACATTCATATACAGAAATCGGTCAACCAATGATACATGTTGGCTTTTTTTGCGAATATATTCTGCATATTACTTAGTTGGTGTATTAAATCTGAATACATAATTACAATACGACTGTTATATTAATTCATGATCTCTGAATACAAATATGAATAAAATCTGAATACATAGTTGGTATATGATATTTGAATATTAAATATATATGTATACATTTGAATACAGATGAATACAATCTGTATATACATACGATATGATTGTATTGTAAAAAGATGTAATATTTCATTCATTAGAACTGATTTTTTTTTCTGAATACATATAAATACAACTAAATACAAAACGACTTTTGTATCAGGGATTGTATGTGATCTCTTAATATTAAATACATGTATTCAAATATTCCTGAATACATATTAATACAATATGTTGAATACATATGAATACAACTTGGACTTCTTTCGATTTGTCATTGTGTAATTTAGCTCTTCTCTCTGAAGCTGTAGTTGCTGATACACCTGCAAATTTCGACTCCGCTTGAGTGATTTGCAAAGAGAAAGAGGGTACGTCGAAATTGAGTAGTTTGGTGGGTATACCTCTGGTTACCATCTTGTGTGACGTTGAATCCGACATTGGAGAGTAAAACAATAGCTTTCTATTGAGTAAACAATAACAATGGTTATTGTTTTAGAAACAAACATAAATCTGTATCCAGATCTAAGAAGCTAAATACTTGTATCAAAATCTAAGAAGTTAAATACTTACCACAAGAACTTGTATCAGAAAATAAAACCGAGATTTTAGAGAGAAATAAACTGGGGAGTGAGAATGAGGGAGACCTGGGCAATGTGGGTGGGAGAAGAAGTCTGAATCGTGGTTTTGTGGGAGAAGAGAGTAAAGTGTATCAAAAGAGAGAGAAAGAGAGAGAGAGAGAGAGAGAGAGAGAGAGAGAGAGAGAGAGAGAGAGAGAGAGAGAGAGAGAGAGAGAACGTGGTTTGTGAATTTTAACGTGATTACGTGAGAGAAAATTTGAAAAAGGAGAGAGAATAATAATAATTAGCGTATATGGTGGCTTAAGGGTAGGATGTAATCATAATTAGATATTTTGTGGTATTTATTTAAAATAAATAGGGTATTAAACTTTTCTATAGGGTGTAACAATTCCATAGTGATCTGATCAGATTTAACTTGGGCTTGAGCTTGGGCTGGGCTTGAAACAAGAAATTAGGGGAAATAGGGGATTTTACCGAGAAAATCTCATTTTATACCCATTAATTCCAAATTATTTACCCTGTAATGTCCAAGCCCAAACTATTTACTACTCCTACTCATGCGGCTCAAACTATTTACCCGGCTATTCATTTGAGTTTTAAGGTTTTGGGAAAATCATAGAACAGCAATTTGGGTGCGCTGGAAACTAATTTTTTCATCTGGGTGTTGTCCAAACCGGTTTGTTTCAAGAAATTGAGGACTAAATCGGGTTTTTTTAAGGATTTTCATGAAGTTACCTTGGAAGATGTAGAGGTTGCTTCTTCTTTGGAGAATCCTAGAGAATTAACCAGGTATTTTACCAAGAAATGTGTCGGGGCAGGAGCTGGCGTTGCACTTGTTGAGTAGAAATATTGAGATACAGCTACTACTTTGCCTCTGAACCTGGCGAGCATATCGTTAGCTATTGTTGTTAAGGATTTTGCAAGAGAAAAAAAATACTTCTTCTACCATTAACAGAAGAGTTGATGGGTTTAACTATTTAGATATTTATTAGTTCGAAAGAAATGGGTCTTAATCCGCGAAATTTTCAGCTGATAATCGAAGAAGAACACAGCTACCCAATAGTATACTGCTACGGTATACATATGTTGTAGGAGTATATAGCTATACTGCAACAGTATACTATTATAGTTTACAATATATTGCAATGGTATATTATAATAATCGAAGAAGAACACAGTTACCTAACAGTATACCGGTACAGTATACAATATACTATAGGAGTATAGTTATACTGCAACAATATACTATCATATTATACAATATATTGTTATAGTATACTGTAATAATATGCAATATATTATAATAGTATGATGTAATAGTATACAATATACTATACTAGTATACCTATTGCCCGTAAATTCACTTGCCTTTTCCCTTTTAATTTGCTTTGAGCTTTTACCCAGCGTGAGGGGCAAATTGAAAATGAAAAAAAAGAATTATAGTATGCTATATAATGTAACGGTATACTCTTACAATTAGATCCTTTTAGAATTTTTTGAAATTTTTATTGACAACTGATATTATTTAAGTTTAATAATTGAATTAAATTTTTTTATTAACTCTTTGCGTACAATTGTATACCTGGTATAGCTATATACCATACTGGTATCATATGTTAGTGTCACGATCCGGATTCCCCACCCGGGTGTCGTGATGGCGGCTCTTGGTAAAAGCTGGGCAAGATGATTATTCCAATTATTTAGCCCTTTTTCCTTTTAAATCCCTTAACAATTGTAAATTAACATTTTATAACAACGGAAATTAAATAAACGGAAGAATGAAATTCAACAATTAAGCCAATACCAATACAAATCTATAACATAAACCACCCAGAACTGGTGTCACATTCTCACGGATCTAAGAAGAACTACAAATAAAGTCTGATCAAGAAATTACATGTCTGTCTTTGGAATATAAAAGAACAGAAATAAACTAGGTAGGGAGGGGACGCCAAGGCCTGCGGACGCCTGCAGGACTACCTCGGGTCTCCTAATGGTTTGAAGGCAGCAACCTCTCTCTACGGTCCAAATGCTCCAGCACCGGGATCTGCACACAGTGCAGAGTGTAGTATCAGCACAACCGGCTCCATATGTTGGTACGTGTCGAGCCTAACCTCGGCGAAGTAGTGACGAGGCTAGGACAAGACTACCAAATAAACCTGTGCAGTTAAAGCATATACGGCAATAAATAATAACGGAAACTAGCAGTTAAAGATGGGAAGGGAACATGCTGCGGGGAAAATATCAAATACCAACAGTAACTCCAGAGAAAACATAAAGGTTTGCATCAGTAAGAATAAGGAAGCAGTAACGAATCAGTCCACTTTCATCATTTATTGTTGCGGTGCGCAACCCGTTCCAAATCATATAACACTGTTGCGGCGTGCAACCCGATCCAATCATATAATACTGTTGCGGCGTGCAACCCGATCCAATCATATATCATTGTTCACTACTAGAAATCCGGAAAAAAACGACCACAAAAAGCGATCAGTGTTGGTCGCTTATTGTCCAAAAAGCGACCAAACGTGCCTGGTCGATGTTAAGTTGGTCCCTTTACCTTAGGGACCACGTTGCGGCGTGAAACCCGACCCCTACTGTCCTCCCTTATTACTTTATGTTGCGGCGTACAACCCGATCCCGTATAATATTGTTGCGGCGTACAACCCGATCCCAATATACATTTCAACACCAATCACAAATGAATCCCGGAAAGGGAACAATAAGAAAACAACAATGTCCCGACATGAGAATCAATTATGAGAATAAGCACATCCCGGCAAGGGGACCAACAGTAAGAGCTAACTACGTCCCGGCAAGGGAATCAGCTATAACCAAGCTTATGCCAACATTTAACTTCACAAATGAAACCTCAACTGGAACCAATACTCAACAATAATCATATACCACGAGGAGAATCATAATTCTTGCCCAACACGGAGACTCAACAACTTAAGCATTTGTAGTATTTATCAAGAACACAATGATCACAATTTAAAACTCACGGGCATGCTTGACAACGACGTATAGATACTCGTCACCACACCTATACGTCGTACACTACGCTAGCACATAGCAATTAAAGCACAATACCTATTCCCTCAAGCTAGGGTTAGACCAAACACTTACCTCAACGCCTCGAACACAATTCAAGCCTCAACTACCGCTTTACCTCTTGTTTCCACCACCAATTCGCTTGTATCTAGCCACAGTTTAATTAATACTATTAATAAATGCTAAATCAATCAATTCTAATGCATGAAAATGAGTTTTCAAATGATTTTCCCAAAAGTCAAAAATCGACCCCGGGTCCGCTTGGTCCAAACCCGAAATTCGGACCAAAACCCGATTACCATTCACCTCCGAGCCCGGATATACAATTGGTTTTGGAATCCGACCTCAATTTGAGGTCTAAATCCCCAAATTTCAATATTCCTAAGTTCTACCCAAAATTCCCAATTCCACCATGAAAATCCTAGATTCTAGGATGAAATCTTGTAAAAATAAGCTAAGGAGTGAAAGAAATGAGTTTAAAATCACTTACTTGTATTTTGGGGAAGAAAGAGTGTTTGAAAAATCGCCTCTTATGTTTTAGGTTTTTGAAAAATGAAAAAATGGCTGAAAAGGCTCGTTTATATATACCCCTCTCAGATCCTCACCGCTGACCGTAGAAAAAGGATCGCGACCGCGGAGCTCCACCACAGACCGTGAAATATCGAACGCAGCCGCGAAGACTGGCCTTGCTCACCGCTGACCGCATAAATCCCACCGCGATCGCGAAGAGCCCACCGCGGTCGCGAAGACCCCATCGCGGACCGCAAAGCTTGGCTTCAGAGACCCGCAACTTTCTCAGAACCAGCAACTCTTATGTTCTAAGTCTAAATTCACTCCGTGGCCTATCCAAAACCCACCCGAGCCCTCAGGGCTCCAAACCAAACATGCACGCAAGTCCAAAAACATCATACGGACTTGCTCGTGCGATCAAATCATCAAAATAATATCAACAACTATGAATTAAACCTCAAATTCATGAAATCACTCAAGATCATCAAAATTGCTATTTTTCTCAACTATAGGTCCGTTTTATACCAAACCAATTCCGATCTTTACCAAATTTTACAAATTCAACTTAATCATTATTTCAAACTTGTACCGGGCTCCGGAACCAAGATACGGGCCCGATACCATCAAGAAAATGCATCAATTCACTTCTAAAAACCTTTACATTTTCCAGAAATAATTTTCTTTAAAAATTCATTTCTCGGGCTTGGGACCTTGGAATTCGATTCCGGGCACACGTCCAAGTCATATATTTTACTACGGACCCTACGAGACCGTTGGAACACGGTTCCGGGTCCGTTTACCAATAATGTTGACCAAAGTCAACTTTATTCAATTTTGAAAGCCAATTTCCATATTTTACTTAGTTTCCACATAAAAACTTTTCGGAAACGCGCCCGGACTGCGCACGCAAATCGAGGCGGGAGAAAAAGAGGTTTTTAAGGCCTCGGTACACGTAATTTACTTTCAAAACGAGTGATGACCTTTTGGGTCATCACAGTTAGTTAATATTTTTTGATTGTAGTAGCTACATTTAATTGGTACACAATTTGATTTTTCTTTAGTAATAATATAAAAAAAAGAATAATAAAAAATATTGAAAACAGTAAATAAAATTAGATTATGAAGATAAAAAGAATATAAAAAGAGAAGTTAAATGAAATTAGAAAAGGAAAAAAAGAAAAAAAAAAGAGAAGAAAACGAGAAAAAAAAAGCATAGAAATAAAAAAGAATCGGAGAATTAAAAAAAAATCCCACAAAAACTACTATGGGTAGGAAATATAATTAGTTTATGGGTAGAAAAATAAATGGGTAGATAAGGGTATAGTTTTGTTTTTGTGGGTAACTGTGTCAAACCCCCATTTTTACCTACCTATACTATATATGAAACTTATTTATCCTCTTTAATCAAATTTTAACTTAATTACATGGTCATATACAATTTACCAATTGCATACAAATTAGGTTTAAATGAGTATCCTTTGATTGTAGCCTTTTAATTTAGTAAATCCCGAAAAATCCTCACAATTACTTACTTACCCAGACAAACTCAATCTTTCTAAAAGATTTTCTTCTTTCTTTCTTTGAAATTAACCCTCTTTCTACACCGACTCTATAAGGTTATCTCTTCTAAATCTCATAATTTTCTCTAACAATTACGAAGAAGGGGATTAATTTTTTATCGATTTGAATGTTGCCATGGCTGGAGTTTGAAGCTTTTATGTGCTTCCCCTTTTCTTGTTAGTGTTCTGATGGCGGGCTAGCAGCAAATGTATATTAATTATTTGGCAAGATTGCTCGAATTAAAATTGTCAATCAATAAATTTTGAAGGTGTTTGACTCTCCACCATTGACAACCATTAAAAAGCTTCGAAGCTTTGAAATCGAATTCGAATTTTCAAAAAATATCTTTTTATTTTCATTGGGTGTTATTGCAAACGATTGGGAATATTCTATGGAGTTTATATCTAGATTTTGAGGGTATTTGGTGAATATTATATTTTATTTGGCTGGATTTCCAGATTGTAATTCGAAGAAGAAGCAGAAGAACACACCACGTATAAAATATATACAAAATACATACAAAAGACATATTGTATAATATTTGTATGAAAATTATATTTAGGTTGTATTATATTATAGTTGTATTTAATTGGGTAAGAATGATGTATGAAAGTTATAGATAAGTTGTATAATGTATAATTAGTTGTTGAAATTTGTTTTTTAGTATGTGCTGTTGTAGATATATCAGATTCTATATTGAATTTGTATGAAATTTGTTTCAATTTGTATGTCGTTGTACCATACATTATGCTTTTCTTAAATAGGGAATTATGGCAAAGCGAGAGAAGAGTTGCGCTAATTATGGCTTCAAATAGGTAACACACAAACTGAAAGCAGTCTTATTTAGATGTAATGATAATTTGAACTTTGTTCATTTCAATTACTCACTTTTCCAAGCAAAGAATCCCCTAATTTAAAGCACTAATAATGGGTTGTATATAAATTATAAGAATTTTTTTTTAGGGCGGGTAATATATAAAACTCAGACAATTTTAGTAAATAAGTTTCAGATATTGTATAAGAACGAAAAAATTCCAAATCACATTGTATAGCAGCTCTTAAAATAATAGCCGGTAAATGTATATTTTCGTATATTATATTGTTGTATGTTATATGCAAAAAAATATACAAATTTTATTCAATTTTACGACAATCACATGTAAATAGTTTCGGTTGCGGGTGATGATTAGCTATAATTACGTATTTTAGTCGCTTATTACACTCTAATTTACTACACTTTAATTGAGTTTGAGCTTTAATCGCTAGTGTTTTGTACTAATTGTGTGTTTTATGCCTTGTATGATGATTCCGATCTATGTAGATATTATGAAATGAATTCAAGTTATTCTGCAGCTTTGAAGTCTGAGTAAAAGACCAAGGATTAAGTTGGGATCGTGTTCGGGGATCAACGGATGATAGGGCAACGAAACGAAGAATCGAGTAGGCATATTGCGCATTGTCTAGTAAAATATACATAACTTTTTGCTCAAAACTCTGTTTGGTCTCCACAATATATTTTTGGAAAGATAATTCAAATATCTACAGCTTTTATATTTTACGTGTTTTCAAATTTCCAACAAAACAGGGTGAAAAGTGCGCGGCAAGTGCGCAGCCGCGCATATGGGGCAGAAAGTGTGAAAAGTGCGCAGCCAAGTGCGCGTGCACACTTCCATGTGCGCGGCCGCGCACGTCCTGTATGGGAAAAGTGTCATTTTTCGTATAGGATAAGGTATAATTATTTGGGCATGACCCTACTTGGTATATATACAAGAAAAAATGGTATTTTGAGGACTTTTGACATACTTTAGACCTGGGATTCGACTTAAGGAGGCAAGAACGCACTAGGAGCAAGGCGGAGAATTCTTCTACGAGTTTTTCACTTGCTTCTTCTTATTTCTATTATTGGTTATGAATTTTAGTATTGTAGTTATGCATATTATTATGAATAGCTAATTTGTTATCTA
The DNA here is from genome assembly GCF_001879085.1 of Nicotiana attenuata. Lineage (NCBI taxonomy): Eukaryota > Viridiplantae > Streptophyta > Magnoliopsida > Solanales > Solanaceae > Nicotiana > Nicotiana attenuata. The sequence continues at coordinate 33,415 of NW_017671056.1, read as the reverse complement.
GGGTTTTGATGTAACCTATTGTAGGATAAATTATTGTTATGTTTTTATATAATTGAGCCGTTAGATTTCTCTACTTGTTCAACTACGTGTTTATTGTTGTTGATTGAATGGTCATCAATTGACTGTGCCTATTTAGTATGTATTGCTTGGAAAAAAAGGTACATATTTAGGTAGTTGTTGAACAACATCACTCCTGACGTATGTGAGGAATCAATACGAAGGGTTTAAAGGTGGGATTAGGAATAACGAAACCTTGGTGCGTTCTTAGTGAGCGGTAAACTAGTTCCAACTAGCTTAGTTCGGAAGAATATATCTAGTAAATTGCGGTAGTTGCTCGGAAGAGAATTATGACACTCGAAGTACTCACGATCGGTAGAGAATACTTAGGCGAATTATAGAAGGTAGTGGGAATGATTCCGATAATTGGGGAAGTCATAACTCTAGACCTCCTTAGGCTTGTCTCGAATTTCATCCTTGTTAGTTGATAATTTTACTGCTTTATAATATTTTTTAGTTAATTAGTAGAAATAAAAATCAAATCTTTATAACTAGGAAATTATGCGAACTTGTGTTTCTTTGCAATATTGAACAACTGTAGTTAAGCCTTAGTTCTATGTGGGATTCGACTCCGGACTTGTAAATCGGATTATACTTGCAACGACCGCTTAGTACTTTTTATAAAGCATAGTTGGGCGTGATCAAATTTTGGCGCCATTGCCGGGGAACTAACGGTGTAGATGTAGGTGTACATACTGCTAGGTTTCAAGTTTGAACTTTTATTTTTATTTTTTGTATTTGTTTTTTAATTTTTATTTTGTGTTACTTGTTGATTTTAAAAACATGGCATCTTGAAATATGCTATGATGCCTTGTGGAACAAAATAATGAGAAACAACTGCACATACAAAGGCATGATGCTATGATTCGCAACCTGGAGGCACAAATGAGTCAATTGGTTGAAGCATTTAATGCTCAATAAGCCAATGTTGGGGATAGTAGTCAAGAAGAGCATGAAGTAGATACCAAAATTGAGGTTCTAATGGAGGAGGTCAAAGTAGAACACCAACAATCTAACCAACTAGAATTTAAGGATGCCGATGTTGAAGAAGTAATACTAGAGTCAACCAGGGACGTTGAAGATACAAATTTAGTTAACTCTAACGTGATTGGTGTTGAGGAGGTTAAAAATTTTGTAGTTCATGTATTTGAGCGCGTTGGACCTCATTCCAAATACTTCTCTACTTTATGTTCAGATGGTGAAATGGAAATTGATCTGTATGAGCCAATGCAAGAGTTAAAGGAAGAGGTAGATGGGCCCTATATTCTGAAATTTTCAAGGCCGTCTAGGCAAAATGACACTCCTCGGTTGAAAGCCAAAAAGTTCATAAAGTATCATTTAATTTTTGGCTTGCAACAATTTATATCCCCCCAAGAGCATGATCATAGAGCAGAATCAAAACTTGGGATCAAATTCATAAGTTCGAAGTGGAGGCAGAAAGTGATTCACGTCGTGCCGCGACGTTAAATCAAGCGCTTGTTGGGAGGCAACCTAGCTTTACTGCTTTCTTTTATTTTTTATTTTTTTTAATTGTATTATATTTGTAGTGTCGATTTTTGATTTTTTAGGAGTATGAAAAGCAAAGCGATTGGAAGGATGCAACAACAAACCACATAGTTGGAACTAAGTATGAGGTACCCGCACGAAGGACCATGTATGGGAGAAGTCTGAGTGCCCCATGAGCTGCTAGTGTTTCGGCCTTTGGCCCACCAGGGAGTTTCTTTTACCCTCCTATTAGTTATGATGTGCATTGGGGATAATGCATAATTTTATGTGTGGGGTGAGGAGATTGTTTGGGTGACTTTCTATGCTACTTTAGCTGTGTTAGTTTAATTGAATAATATATTTTTTTTAAAAAGATTGGACATTTCCCGACGATGTATCTATTAGACAATTTCTTGAGAGATTTAAGTACAAAGAAAAAGGACAAAAAGAGTTTCTTTGTAGGTAGTGTAGCAACCCTCCCTTGTTTTTCTTTATGAGCGGGTCCTTTTTCAAGAGTTTTGTTTGAACCGGATGTAGCTATTTTTATTTTAGAGTAGGAGTCATTGTGATATGAATTGAATTGAAGCAATATCTCTTGACTTTGTTATGCCTTGAGAATAGTGAGTATTTTGGTTGTGACGCTTAGGCTCGATTTTTTGACTCGTGTATAGTTACTTTAAATCGTATAATCTTAACTTTGCTTAACTTCTTTGACTAGAGTGTCTTGATGAATCCAATCCTACGTGAGTTATGTGTCACGTGTGTGTGAGGTTTGGGTGTTATTATGTGCATTGCATTTGATGCCTAGAACTTGCCTCGTGTGTTTGCAAAGCGAAATAGTAGTTTTGTTCAGTCTTGGAAGTGATGTAGGCGTTTATTTGTTGAGCCAGATATGTATGTTTTACTCGGCTAATTGCTATGTATCGTAGTTAATCCATTTGAGCCTGTAATCCTGTTTCTTTGGCAACCACATTACAAGCCTTACCCATTTATTTGAATTAACCATCTATTTGAACCTTTTAACCTCTCACGAGCACTTGAATTGTTATGAACTTTGTAAAAGTTAAAGCGTGGTGTGGTTTGTTTGGCTTTTGAGTGGAACTAATAAAATAAGGAGAAATGTGCACTATTTTAAAAAAGTAAGAGCCTCTTGAATTGAAAAAGAAAGAAAAGGAAAAGAATAGTTGTATTGCTGTGAAAAAAATATTCCTTCATAAGTGGTGACTCTTGATGTAATTGTGCTTAAAGAAGTATGGAGTTAATATATATTGACGTGAAGGTGGAGTTATGGTTTGACATAAGTGTGGGATTTTAAATGTTAAAGTGTATGTATTAAAGTGTTTAGGGAGGTGTAGTTACTCTTATATCTAAATGTATCCTACCTGACCCGCAACCTACATTACAACCAATTAAAGTCCTACTTGATCCTAGATTGAATGAGCTCGATTAGTAGAGTAGTACACTATGGGCAAGCCTATGGTGCATCTTTTGTGGCATATGAATGTTATTTCTAAGAGTGAGTGAATTCTTTCTATCTTGAGTTCCTAAGTGTTCTTAAATTTTATTGTGTGGAACTACTTTTGTTGTGTGTGGACACTTGATTCATGAAGAAAAAGGTAATGTCAGTGACCTCTATGTTAGAGTAAGTGGGTGAGTTATAAATAATGCGTGGTACTTGTGAATCAAATTTTGAGGTGAAGATGATACGCTTTTGTGCTTAGTCTATTTTAAATATTCTTGGTGTGATGAGTTAGGAGAGTTGTTTAAAAATATTGTGTATATATAAAGTGTAGTTTGATTGCTCGAGGACGAGCAATGGTTTAAGTGTGGGATGTAATAATGAGTTAGTAGATTAATCGGATTTTATATTAAATTTGTATGAAATTTTCAATTTGTATGTAGTTGTACCTTACATTATTCTTTTCTTAAATAGGGAATTATGGCAAAGCGAGAGAAGAGTTGCGCTAATTATGGCTTAAAATAGGTAACACACAAACCGAAAGGAGTCTTATTTAGATGTAGTGATAATTTGAACTTACTTCATTTCAATTACACCCTTTTCCAAGCAAAGAATCCCCTAATTTAAAGTACTAATGATGGATTGTATATAAATTACAAGAAAAACTTGTTTAGGGCGGGTAATATATAAACTTAGACAATTTTAGTAAATAAGTTTCAAATACTGTATAGGAACGAAAAATTCAAAATCACATTGTATAGCAGCTCTTAAAATAATAGCCGGTAAATGTTTATTTAAATTATATTGTTGTATGTTATATGAAAAAAATATACAAATTTTATTCAATTTTACGACTATCACATATAAATAGTTTCTGTCACGGGCTAAAAAGTGATTTGCACAAAACATTATCCACGTGATCCTGTTTGAATTACATTTGGTTGAAGTTAAAGAAACAAGTATTTGAAGTTGATGTCAAAAAAGAATATTTGATATTAAAATTGTATTTGCACATGAAATTCACTTTGCAAATAAGTTAAAGTTTTGTAAATAACAATCAATATTCCACTTGAAATACTCCTTGCATCAGCTTTCAACTTCAAATTTTCTCTTTTAAGTTGAAGTTGAAAACTAGTAACACAAAAACTAAACTTTCAACTACTATATTTCATTGTTTGCAAATAATGCATTTGTCCAAACTTGTACAAAATGTTCGAAGGAACCTGCTTTTGCAAATTGGCCATTAAAAAGATAGCTCAACTGAAATATGGGCCTAATCTAGCCTCCAACCGTTACTATGTATAATCTATATATTATGTATATGATGAGCATTAATCTAAGTATACCGTCTAAAAAAATTAAGTTGTAAATTCAGTCGGCTATTTGGGTAAAGATCCCTTAGTTAAGAAGAATTAACCTAAGTAGCCGACTATTCATTTGCCTAGACTAATAATAATCATAGAATATATAATATATGTATAATATATTATATATTTTATATGAATAACCGTATATAATAAGCGTTAATCTAAGTGTACCGTCTAAAAAAATAAATTGTAAATTCAGTCGGCTATTTAGGTAAAGATTCCTTAGTTAAAAAGAATTAACCTAAGTAGCCGACTATTCAATCAATTAAACTAATAATAATCATAAAATATACAATATATGTATAATCTCTTTTATATATATATATATATATTATGTGTATAACCGTATATAATAAGTGTTAATCTAAGTATACCGTCTAAAAAAATTAAATTATAAATTCAGTCGGCTATCTGGGTAAAGATCTCTATTGTTAATTGTCTTAGGCCCAAGCCCAGAGTATGAATGATCCATGTTCTAAATACCCCGGCAATCTGAACATCACGCAGCTTCAACCAAACACACCCTTGTCGCTTCTCTCCGGTACTGAAAATGCGGGTGTCCGTACGCCGGCCGATAATCACCTCTCTCTTCTCCTCCCTATCTCTCCGCCCTATCTCCAGCTCCTCCGCCGCCGATCACCTTCCAGAAAACCTAACATCTCAATCGCCGTCCTCCTCCGATGAACTCACAAACCCTACCCCTCGAACCCGAACCCGAACTCCAATGGAAAAACAGTTCGAATCATGGATCAACAATCTCAAACCCGGTTTCACACCAGCTGACGTAAACGAAGCCTTGAGAGCTCAATCCGACCCGGACCTCGCCCTCGATATTTTCCGGTGGACCGGCCAACAGCGGAACTACAAGCACAACCACGTCACATACTTAACAATGATTAACATCGCAGTCTCAAGTAAGCGTTACCGCATCGGAGAAACACTAGTCGAGGAAGTCCTCGCCGGCGCTTGCCCGCCGAGCCTCCCACTGTACAATTCCATGATTAAATTTTGCTGCGGCCGTAAATTCTTATTTAACCGTGCATTTGACATTTACAAGAAAATGACAAAATGTGAAGATGCTAAGCCTTCATTAGAGACTTATAATTTGTTACTGAATGCCCTTCTCAGTAAATTTAATAAGTTACATGTCTGTTACGTGTATTTACATTCTGTTCGATCATTAGCGAAGCAAATGAAGTCCTTTGGTGTAATTCCAGATACATTTGCTTTGAATATGATAATCAAGGCTTACTCTAAGTGTCTTGAGGTTGATGAGGCTATTCGTGTTTATCGTGAAATGGGATTGTATGGATGTGAGCCGGATGCATTTACCTATGGTTATATAGCCAAAGGGTTGTGTGAGAAGGGAAGAGTGAATCAGGGACTTGAATTTTTCAAGGAAATGAGGGATAAAGGATTTGTTCCGAAAGGAAATACTTATATGATATTGGTTTGTAGTCTTGCTTTGGAGCGTCGATTTGAGGATGCTATTGAGGTGGTGTTTGATATGTTGGATAATTCGTTGTCGCCTGATCAGCTTACTTATAAAACTATGTTGGAAGAATTATGTAGAGAAGGGAGAGGAAATTATGCATTTGAAAGTCTTGAAGAATTTAAGAAGAGGGATAGCTTAATGAATGAGAAGACTTACAAGTCTTTGTTGAATGGTTTATATTTTCTTAATCAGGACTAAGTGTCTACTTTGATATGTTTATGTTGTCATTGTTGGTAGTTTGATGCTTCTAAGCATATCTATTGCTCGTCTGATGAACGAAAAGTTATTTACCAGCAATTGGAATTAGAGTGCAACTCGTGCAAGGAGAACGTCGAGACAGTATATGGCAGATTTGGTGTATGTTTCTTAACTTGTATGGGATTCAATAGGTTATGCCACCAGATAACACGAAGCAAGGGCTAAGCAATTGGCAATGTCAGCAGATGAAGAAAGTGAAAAAGAAGACTTGGAGGACCGTTCCTTTGTGCATATTCTGGAATATTTGGCTCGAGAGGAACATGAGGTGTACATTTCACTGTTGAAGAATAGATGCGTCCATAGTTTAAAATTTTGGTGTAATATTGGTTTTTAGAACGATCTTCACATAATGCTGGATTTTCTGAATCCTTAGAGGACTCCTATGTTTTTGTACCTTATTCATACCAGCTTGATACTGAGCTTAAATTTACAATAATGCCTTTACTTATTATCAAAAGAATTAGAGTGCAAATCTAGGTTTTTTGGTTTCTGTTCAGAGGCATCTTTTTTCACCATAGCATATATGAGGTGAAGAAAATTTGCTTAGCCTTATCCACTTTGATTTGCTTGTCTTGATGATGACAAAGCAGAATCCATACCTACTGCCCAAAAAGATTGCTTACTTTTAACGGAAAAAATATCTTAGAATTTTGACATAAACTACTCAAATCTTCATACTTATTGAATAAAGTGTTTTACAACAAGATCCAGGGTGACAAACACATGGTTAACATTTTATTAACTTGAATGAATTCTTACCAATATAAAAAATAATATTACTATGTGAATTAAAGGTTTTATATCGTAAAGTTTGAATTAACTTTGCTACATTGCACTTTTGCAGGTGGGAGGGGGGTAGGGGTGCACTTTTGCAGGTAGGAGGGGGTAGGGGACGGGAAGTGTGAGGTGTGTGATTCCTGCCCTCCCACCCCTATACATTGAAAATCGGAATTCAAAATCCAATAAAACCCTCGATCCAAACTAAGGCTGTCCAATGGGACGGGACGGGACGAAATTAACGGGACGGGACGACATTTAAGCGGGATGGTGGCGGGACTGGACGAAACGGGACGGGACAAACGGGACGAAACGGTCGTCCCATCCCGTCCCGCTAACAAACGGGATGGGACGGGACGGGTTCGTGGGCCTTAAGTGTATTTTGTTTTTAATAAAAAAACCGTCTAGTGTTTTGAAAATTACTATGTTTTTAAAGTTTGCAACGACTAGATTTTTGACTTATTTAATAAACTTAAATGTTACTATGTTATAACGAAAATTAGAAAACTAAGTAAAGAATTTTAAAATATTAAAACAAAAGACTTGTAATGAAATATTCTAGTAAATATTTATAATAGAGTTATAATTTATTTAATATAATTTCAAAGTATTAACTATTAAGTAACTAAGACAATTCATAAAAATAATTCATTGCTTAGAGCCTTTTATTTTATTAATAGAACTTTCAAATTTCAAATACAAATATAATTTTTTGAAGATACCTAATCTACGCAGCCACCTTCTAGGAAGGGTTCTGTTTGAACTAGGCCTCTTAGTAGCCAATTACAAATTATCATACTAATATTTGCAAGCTCCTATATAGCTTCTTTGTAACTTATCAATAATATCTCTCGGACATTCTACTGGAATTGGCAATGTTGATTGATGTTCCATGAGCTCCATGCCGTCATCGCTCCCAGTGGTAAGTATCTCATTGTATTCTTCTTCTTCCCTTTTGGTTAATTTTTCAAAACCAAGATTTCTTCTTTCTGAATTAATCCAATCTCTGAATAATACGAAAATCTCTAGACTGTCCTCCGCTAATGAATGCCGATGATCTGCAATTTGAAATCTTTCCGCGCTAAAAGCACTCTCCGATGCTACTGATGATGCTTGAATAGCCAGGATATCTCGGGCCATAATTGAAAGTGTTGGAAAAGCCTTGCCACACTCCTTCCACCATGACAAAAGTTGTTTCTTGCCTTCTTCGTCTTTAATATTTTCCAATCCTTGATTAAGATAAGAATCAAGTTCATCATAAATAGAGGAATCAAAAACTGTTATATCATCCATATCTTCCCATAAAACTTCTGCTCCAGACTTAGAAGTAGAAGGAGCAGTTTCAGTACCAGTTGTATCCATAGATTTATATTTATCAAACATTGATCTAGCATAAGAATATATGCTAGCTTGGCAGTTTTCAAGAGATGGTTATTCATTTTCTTGAATTTCTAAATTCTTATAAATTTTACGAACAAGTCCCTTTGCACTTCTTAGTTTTAAAGATGGGTTAAGTGGAGTAGAAATTAAATAAACTTCGGGAATAGGGGAAAAAAAATACTTTTTAAAATTTAAAATTATTTCTTTAATGGCCGGTGCATAAGTTGGATTTGTTTTATACTTACCAAATACAACAGAAATTCCACAAATATACCATAATATTTGTGTAACAGTAAGATAATATATACCAGAAAATTGTTTTGTAGCATAATAAAATTTTTCTAAAAATTTAGTAAGCTCTCCGATCTCATCCCAATCAGAATCAACAATTTGATCAACAGGGTAAGCATTATGCATATTAAATACCTTTTGGATAGGCACCCGATAATCATAAGCAACTGTAAGCATTTCATAAGTATAATTTCACCTAGTACAAACATCTTTTGGAACTTTTCTAAATGGAAGGCCAGCACTAGCATATTGTTGAGCAAATTTACGAATTCTACTTTGTTTATGAGCACGAAAAATATAGCCACAAGCATGTTGTATTTTACTGCAAGCATCAGAAAATAAATTAAGACCATCTTTACAACCAAGTTAAAAATATGGCATGCACATCTAACATGAAAAATTGTTGGATTAATTGGACAAAGTCTAGATTTTAAGCTATTTGCCGCGGTTGTGTTAGCAGAAGCATTATCTAAGGTGATAGTTAAAACTTTATTAACGAGTCCATACAAATCAAGTATTTGTAGAACAACAGTTGCAATATATGCTCCAGTGTGTTTTGAATCAACAAATTTATAACCAATAATACGTTTTTGCAAGTTCCAGTGATGATCAACCCAATGACATGTAACAGTTAAATAATCACACCCATTAAGACTACGACCTATATCAGATGTGATAGACACTTTACAATCTAAGTGAAAAAATACACAACGAATATACTGAAGATATTCGTTTGAAATTTAAAAACATCATTTCTAACCGTGGTCTTAGGAAAACCTTGAAAAGCGGTGTTATAAGTTTCTTGTATATAATGCACAAAAGCAGGGTGAGAAGGAAAAGTAAAAGGTAAGCCACAGACAGCCACCATTTTTGCTAAGTTCTCACGATCTCTATCTTTGTTATATTTGCGTAAAACATGACCAGAAGCAGGGTCAAGTTGTTGTTGAATTTGATTAGAACCAGATCCACTAGGAGTGCCAGAACTGATGGTAGGATCTATAATTTTTCCGGCTTCTATGTTAGCTTGTATCCATAAAGATTTGTGAGCACTTCTTAAGTGTCTAGTTAAACCCTCGTCCCACCACTTATTAAGTGTGCAAATTGTTGCTTACATTTTTCACAGATAGCACGATGATTGACTTTATCATGTATAAAAAATTTCAATACAAGTGATGTTTTGGGACGTTCAACCTTAGGCTTACCCCTTACAGGGGGTACAAGGGGTAAAGCTCCAGACTGAGATTGAATCTGAGTTGGAGCTTGTGTTGCGGGACTAGTGGGTGTTTCATCTAATTCTTCTTCCTCATTTTCTTCATCCTCAAAAAAAATATCATTGCCAAATTGTCTTTGTAAAGTTTCATGATCTAATTGTTCTCCGACATGAACATCATAAAATGTGGGGGTTGGGAAAATGAAATTTCATCAACATGAGTCATTTCATCAATATCCTTTCTAACTCTAGGTCTAGGAGAAGGGTTAGGATTAGGATTACTACTACTTTCACCTTTACTATTTTTTTACTACTTTTTAAAAAAATACCAAATACATTTTTAGGTGCCATAATTTAAATACGAAATTAAATTAAAAAAGTTAACACAAATATTAAACACACAAATGAAATATGAAAATATAACACGTAAAGTAAACACAAAAATTAAGCACTAAAATGATACGCAAAAATTATATATTAAAATTAGGAGATGGAACGAGTGCACCGAGATTAAATATTGAAACTTGAAGAAATTGCCCAAATATTGCTCCAAATACTTGACGAATTAATTTGAAGCTTGAAAGTTGCTCCAAAAAATTTGCCCAAATACTTGAAAGTTGAAACTTGAAAGATAGCACTTGATACTTGATAGTTAATAGTTGATACTTGATAGTAACAAAATTGAGAGAATAATATAGAATATAGATATGATATTAGAATGTAAGAGATTTGAGAGAGAAGATTGATTTTTTGTGGGAAAAAATGAAGAAGAATGGGGGGTATTTATAGTAAAAAATAGGGCCAAAGTATAATTTAATAAACTTAGGGGTTATATTAAAAGTTTGGGGGGAGGGAGGGGGAGGGGGTAGGGGTGTTTGGGGGTGTAGGGGCTGTTTGGACCGTTGGCAACGGCTATTTTGCCATTTA